>NW_015507065.1:111724-134046 GCF_001515645.1 Sinocyclocheilus grahami
TTATTTCCTTCATTTTTATTGAAAATAAATGCCTTTCCGATGTGAGATGAGATCTGTAAAGAAAGAAAAAAATTTCGGCAAAAGGCGGGTTCGATCTCGGGTCGATCACGTCAAAAGGAACACACCTCATTAGAGACACCACTGGAACTTGTGATGTCTTGTGGGCATCTTTTGTAATGTTGTCTAGCCCAATCACACATTGATGGGCGGAGTTAGTATAAATAGCCTCTGCCAACAAGGTGGGCTATTTGCACATAGTGTAAATAGACACTCCGATAACTGGCCATAAGCTGTTTTGCTAAATTCCTATAAAAATGCAGGATAACATGATTTGTATTGTACGGTTCTTCAATAAGGAATACATCTTGTAGTAGGTAATGTAATACTGGCTATTGAAGAATGACTAATAATCGGCAGCCAGACGTTTCTGTTGTAGATTTGATTAGTATTCTTCTACATTAAACTTTATTGCACACCTCACTGTCGAGACTTGTGAATCTCCGTCCCTGATAGTGTGAATTATGGGAGTTATGGGAGTGTGCATTGGGACTCATTGTCAGCAGCCAGCACATAGTACACTGCATAATACATGGTCACCATCTTAACACCCTCTGTGGGAAACACAGCACAGAATATGCAGAGCTGTCGTCACCATTATCCTGAAACTAAAACTATAGATAAATATATCATATCAAGTCACATTCTAACATGGAAGTAGGTAGAAACTCACAACAAGAAAGGATTTGCAGCACATCAGACCTACACCCACGCTAATTCAGCTCTGTAATAGATTTGTGCCTAAACATTATGTATTTCAAGTAAAAGAGTAATTACTAAAGACTGAAACATGATGGCACAACCTGTATCTCCACCTGAAAATAAAATGGAAAGGGCTGCAGAAGACAAAGTCTAAGGGAAAAAAAACTTGGTTTCCTGGTTCAAATAGGCATGACCTGAGGCTCCAAAACTATCAACTCAACATAAAATCACACATGAAGGTGCACAAGATAACAGATGAGACCCTGACTGTGTGTTGTGTGATAACACCACAGGACAATGAGGACTGTATAATAGAACGACCTGAATATGTGATATGAAATGTGCAGAGAATAACAAAAAGAATAACATCAACAGAAACAATTTCCCAGTACGTTTTAAATTCAGTAAGCCTAATGGTGCGTTTGCACCGACAGCGATTTGCAGAGGCAAAGCGATCAGAAGTCATTCATTTCCAGCGAGAGCTGGTGATTTGAGCAGACGTGAGTGACAGCTACCGTGAGCAATGCAACACATCTCGCGTCGAGCTGAGCAGTGTCACTCGTACAAGAGCAGTGACGTGATGCGGTGACTTTGAACGTCTTCATCCTGGCAACCGTGCCCTGATTCACACTTCCACAACGACCGTCATTCACACCACAGGGAGGTTTACTGTTATAGTCTTGTTTCGTCACACACTGTGAATGATGAGGTTAACTGTCGGGAATCCCTGTCATCCTACAACTAATGAAACACTCGCACTGGAAGCAAAATGTTCATTAAATGGAAATCAAAGGTATTAGGCATCAAATATAATGTAAATAAATTAATTTCACTGACTCTTAAGTGAACATACTGTTAATGCTAACAGCTACGCATATGTGCTACATTTACGGAATTATGAGAATGTGATTCAGAGCTGTAATTCTAATAAATGTTCTTCTTCAAAGTTGAGTAAAAAAAAAAAAATGAGAACAAATGTATGTGTAGTCACATACACCTGAATAAAAAAGAAGAAAAACTTAAAGGGGTCATTAACTGAGAAATCAAAATGCCTTTGATCTTTGGACATACAAGAGGTAATTGTACTATAAAAAAGTAAGTCTGTAAGTTTCAAAACTCAAAACGTTCTCGTTATTTCGATGCGGGATTGTCAGAAAGATTGAAACTAAAAGACAATGCTGTGCCGACTATATTGGATCCGACAGTAATGTCGCAACACAAGTGTGAGTAACTGTTCTTATTACGTTGATTACGCTATTGCTTTGTCAGTTATTACTGATCGTTTGATATGCACTGAGTATTTATGCGTCCATCTTTTAAGGATGTATGTTGTCAAACATACACAACTATTAGCCAATCATAGCAGTGGGCGTTTACTTCTGAGTCGACAATCCACCATGCCTATTCAAACAGAGCGCTGTGATGAGGGAGTTAATATTTTTTTCTGTCTTCAGTGGATCACACAGAGAGATTTTAGACAGAATATTCCTGCTGTTCATTCACATGCAGTGGTAGTAAAAGGGGACACACAATGTCAAACCCCAAAAATTACAAATAAGCACCATGCAATTACTATAACAGTAGTCCGTGATTTGTGTACAAGCCTTCTGACACTATAGGATATCTTTGTGTGAGGAACAGTTATTATTTACAGAAAATCTTCCTCGCAGCCACAAAAGAGAAAAAAAAACATTTGCACTTTTGATTTGAAATATAGCTCTTTAATGGTATGCACTTTTTTTGTCAAACATAAATGGTGCTTTTCTGCCATTTTTGGAGCTCGTGTCCATCCCCATTCACTTCAATCGCAAAATCTGCTTAAACATTCTGATAACATCATCTTTAGTGCTCCACAGAAGAAAGTCAGACATTGAATTGGCATGAGGGCGAGTACATGATGACAGGATTTCCATTTTTAGGTGATCTATCCTTTCAAACACCTGCTGTATTTTCACCATGGGAAAAATACAGAAATGCAGAAAAACAGAAAATATTGATCGCCTCATGTGGTTGGCCTTGCTGCCAGTAATAAAGCCAGCATGCAGACACACCGCTGAGTCTACAAGAGGCTTTTCAGAGGCTCACAGGACTGAGTTTGTGCATGTGCACATGCTCTCCAGCCTATACTCATACCCTCCATCTATAATGTGAAATAACAAACAACGTATTACAACGTGTCCATGCGACACATGACTGAATTAGGATGAAGAGAGTTCTCTAGATTTGTCACGACACATCACTCATTCTCAGGGTCTTAATGGGAAGCTAGACAGCCATCACCCACTTGGCTGCCTTTAGGCTGAATCCACGTTTAGATGCCGCTGGTTAAGATAAGAACTTGATGGGTGATCCAGATGTGATTATCAGCTCTGAAGACACACAGCTGTGGTTTGTTCATCTTATTGGGCACCAGAGTAAGACAACAGCTGGCCATTTTATTCACAGTAGAAATCCTCGATTTACAGTAAAAGTCACATGTTGCAAATTCATTCAAAATGTGGTGATTGCTTTTATTTCTGGAAATGGGTCAAGTGAGGGAAGTTTGCCAGCTGATTATGACACAGCTCTATGGAACATTTGATTCTTATTGGTCAAATGAGGCGTTTTGCAGTTAAATATTTGACCGCTAATGTGTAGCTGACTTCCTCTCAACTGATTTAATGTCTTGCATATTACTTCACACTTTCTTCTCACATACTATACAGTACAATACATTATTATAATTTTTTTATGTGAGACTATAAGGATCAGTGTAATAAGCAGGATATTGTATAATCAACCGGTCATTTTACATAAATAATAACTTTATCCAGTTATAAAGTTGTACATGTTTCCATACTACATATATTGTATTGTGGGTGTCAAACAAGCTGAAAGTGAAACCCCTCAGGACTACATTTACATTTAATAGAGTTTGTAAAATTTTGGATTAATATTGCTTTGAGCGCTACAGAAAAGCATATTAATCATGAATAATGACAGTTTAGTATGCAAAGCAAATTTGAAAAATTCTGGAAATATTAAACAAAAATGAATTATAAAAACCTGTGTGCAAAGGCTTCGTGCATATCGCTTGTCTATATTTCATCAAAGGGACTGCAATATTCCTTTAAATGGAAGTAGCCGGTCTCCATCCAGAAGCACTGTGACTGGGGAAACAGCCTTTCCATGCATTACTGGAGCCCGGCTTTGGTTTTGGCTGTGCATCAAGGAAAAAGAACAGCATAGTCCAGTCCCAAAAGAAAAAGAGAGAGCGAGAGAGAGAGATCTAGAGATGTGCACAGACTGTCTTCACTTCAGTATCAGATATTAATATCATAGTGCTTCACTGTGCGGCTTGCCGTAGTCTGAAAATGGCACTACAATACTTTATGGTACCTTTTTTTAATGGTCAAGCCATAACAGTATTGTTATGCATCTTGTGAGCAGACATATACTCGGGTTCAGGGTGGAAATTAATACATTTAAATGCTTTTTTTTTCACTTTGCAAAACAAGTGATATCATGTTACCAGTCATGCAAATATAATTTACCTGCTAAATGTCCATTTATTTCCCCTTATTTTCTGTGAAATGTGAATAATTTATAAACCAAGAGGAGGAAGGAAGTGTGAAAGTGTTTTGTTATTGTCGCAACACTTTTGTTTAGAATGTGATGAGCTGTGAATAATGCATACATATCATTTGTATTGTTGATTTTTTTTTTCAGATGATGATTGAGATCGAGAGATTCTGTTTATATATATAGTTGATTCATGTAATGTAATTAATGTAATTGGAATTAAATGTGTTCAAATTTGTATTGCAGAGCATGATTTTACTTTATATTCAAACTGCTGTTATACAAGTACAGTGGGGCAAAAAAGTATTTAGTCAGCCACCAATTGTGCAAGTTCTCCCACTTAAACATATATTGATGTATTTTAATAGACCCAGTTTCATCGCTTGTGTTCCCTCCCCTCACACACACACTACATTTATCAGTGGCCTGCCTATTTTAGACAGTCTAGAACCAGGGCTGGTGTGTTGCATAAAATACACAGAGACCCGAGATTTCTGACAGGAAGACAGAAACCTTTAAACTTTGCCGCATGAAAAATGTTGACTGTAAATATTGGGCCTTTGGGAGAGAGTCTCGGCTTATCTGACTGATGACTGATTCTGAATATGGTAAACTGCTTAACATATCACACCATGACATACTTTAATACTACAAAGGTTGTTTGTCTTATTGTCTGTGAAATGCTGCAAATTGAATGGCTGTTTGGAGCCAACACCCATTCTGACTTAACAAACATGTCACAGCTTGTATATTTCCAGGATTATGCATTCATGCGCGTTTTCCTCATCCCACGAATACATGCTCAGTCTGTCATGTAATTGAACGCATGCAATTGTGGAAGCTGAGTGCTTCATGCTGAACACGCTGAAAATTACAAACTCCGGCACAACAAGAATGAATGCTGGACAAGTTGATCAAAGTGAAACCATCAAACCATATTCGAGGATTACACTGGGAAATGTTTCCAGAAATACTTCAGGGATTCTATTTGTTAATTATAATAAATATTATATAGAGGTGCATCTCAATAAATTAGAATGTCGTGGAAAAGTTCATTTATTTCAGTAATTCAACTCAAATTGTGAAACTCGTGTATTAAATAAATTCAATGCACACAGACTGAAGTAGTTTAAGTCTTTGGTTCTTTTAATTGTGATTAATAAATAGTTCTGAACAGATTTCATCATGTTGCTGTTTCTTGGATGGTTAAAGGGTTAGTTCACCCAAAAATCAAAATTAGGCCATAAATTACTCACCCTCAAGTCATTCTAGGTGTATATGACTTTCTTCTTTCAGACGAATCCAGTCGAAGTTATATTAAAAATTGTCTTTGATCTTTCAAGCTGTTTAATGGCACTCAGCGGGTGTTGCAGTGCATCAGTCCAAAAGAAGTTAAATTAAAAGCGCCCCTCCATTAATAAAAAAGTGTCTCACACAGCTCCGGGGGGTGAATGAAGTCCTCCTGTAGCGAATCAATGCTTTTTTGTAAGAAAAATATCCATATTCAAAACGTAATAATCACTTTAATCTAGCTTGTGCCAACAGTTGTACACGGAAGCAGCTCCGGGCTGATGATGTATGAGGTCAAATTTGCGTATGCGCCGCTCAGAAGTGACGCACGCGGAAGCGCAGTGGAGAGATAAAAAAAAAACAACAGTCACTTATTAGAAGTACAAAACGAGGATTTGTAAAGAAGAATGTCTAAGGATTTTGATATAAGCCAAGAAGAGACTGGTTTTCCTTTGCTAAAGTAAGGAAACTTTGCTTCCTTTGCTCCTGTAAACAAACGTTGGTTTTCACGAGACTCACCGGCGCATGCGCAAAGCTGACCTCCGTCATCCGCCCGGAGCTGCTTCCGTGTACAACTGTTCACGCAAGCTACATTAAAGTGATTATTAAGTTTTGAATATGGATATTTTTCTTACAAAAACGTATCGAGTCGCTACAGGAGGCCCAATTCCCAAGTCTCTATGATATTCATATACAGTGTTCCAATGTATGAATATTATTACTATGCTATTCATACAAATTTCCAAAAAAAGTAATAGCACACCTCTCTTTAATTAGCTGCTGAATATTGATGCATCATGCATCGTCTGCCTTAGCAAGAACCACTAATAATTAAAACGCCTTCGAAAATCCGCTCAAATTTTCAAAATTTCACATTTGTGACTGTGACGGCGAAGCCTGCTTTAATTTTCTCTCCTTCCTAACAGCTCACATGCTTGGTTTCTGCTGATCGAGCACTTTAAGCAGGTGTGACGAGGTGTACTCACTTCTTATTGTGTCTTATCGCCGCTGCCATAAGCCTCCATCGCTGCAGTCTGAGAGAGAATCTACTTCCTGTGAAGTGTAGGCATTCTATCATCCGAACAGAAGAATACAGACACACAGTTCTGGAATAAACTCCACACACAGACCTTTCCAGCACCGCGGGCAGGACTCCACGCTCCTCACAACTTCCCCAAACACATTTCTCTCAGCTTCCTCCTGTTATACTTACATAACGAAAACAACAATTTTCCTCCCATATGTCGCATTCGTGTTCTGAAGCACAGGATTGGAAGGGCTAACGTTTGTTAAATAAAACTGACCCTCTGAGCTCATCATCTTAATGATCCACAGTGGACCTAATACCAAAAGACAGTCCCTCAGCAGGATATTTAAAGTAGCTAATCGCTCAACATTTCTCCAGGGACCCTTTCAGAATCCGCAGGGGCCATTCTGTCGGCCCTCCATAATCCTTCGCTATGCAAATACAGTCAGGCGTTCAGAACAGTGAGACTCCTGCCGCACTGAAAGCAAATCTGCCCTGAGCACTGAAAGGGTTTCTGATGAATGCGACGGTTCAGAGGTATTAAATAGAGGGGGGTTTTTTTTGGTGAAATTTCTTCTTAGAAATGAGCCTGTCCTTCAAGCATTGGTATAATTCTGGAAACCACTTTGCAGGACTATTTGGAACTCTCCCAATACGTACCATTATTATAATTTTTTTTGAAAAAGCACAAAACTTACTTTCTTTAGAAAACGATTTCTATTTGAAAGAGAACAATTTGATATGTAAAGATAAAGTGTTATCTAACAGTTATCTAGAGCATAGAAAGCAGCAGATGTGTTTAAACTGGTGATATTGTCTCCCCACCACACTGGCCATACAACAGTGACACATTTTTACATAACTTTTTTTTTTTTTCAATTTAACATATTTGGGGTTACATTTTTTTTCCAATATTGTCCTCTTTAGACAATAAGTAAATAAATAAATAAACTTTACAAATAAACATATGTATATAACTACATGTCAGCTTAGAGAATTAGTAGACTGTTAGGTTAGGGTTAGTAGAATAAGTTGATTAACATATTAACAGTCTACAAATACTCTAATGACTGCTAGTTTTAGTTAGTTACTTATAGTTAGTAGAATGTCTAAAGTGTACTTGTAACAATTTTTTTTACTAATTTACTCAGAACAATATTTACCAGTGCTACAGCATGGTTTGTGCTTATTACAAACAAACAAACAAACATATTTATTAACATTTTATGAACATATTTCATAAAACTTTGACACCCAGGAAGTGACATCATTGGAGCATGACAGCATGCATGACAATAAATCATCTCATTCCATTTTCTCAATTTCTTTGCAAATTGTATTATTGGCTGCATTTGCCAATAATTATTACAATTAAAAGTATTGTTATTATTATTAGAAGAAGTAGTAGTATTTCATTTCTATGTTAAAATACTAACACAAATCAGGGTTTTAAACTGCATTTGGAAATGCACCATCTTTGGTAACAGGGTTGCAACAAATAGCAAACCTTCTATAAAATAAAGAGATATATATTTAGTTTGACCACCTGGGTGGACACTTTACAATTTCTTAAGGTTAAACACCTCCTTCTGCCAATTAAAACACTTATCTCTAAGGTTTTTGTGCAAATTAATTTAGAGTACATATTTATTTTAACAAGCAGACCTGAAAATAGAGAAAAGCATTAATTAATTAATGTAGCTACTCTCTTTAGATGTGGTGCTGCAATGTAAAACATAGAGTTGATGATCAACACCTTCTAGAATATATATTAAAAAAATGAAATATTCAAACACTAACAGGCAGAAAAGTGAACATTCATTAGATGTCGGTGCACAGTGTTTCTCACTTGCAATTAAGCATGCTTAAAAGAATATTAAAGGACTATATAGGCATAACAACAAGGCCAAAATTCCTATTTGAAGGCTTCACACACCTCGCAGCATAAACAGTGTGGCACTGCTAATTAAGGGTGTCCTCGTTATATACACTGGCAAGAATCTAACAGATATTTCCTTAGAGAAATTCTACACAACAAGCTTTATATCATTTCTCAGTTCATCCGTAGGTCAGCTTCACCTGGCGCTGTTCTTTTATTTCATGCATGTGGCCCCTTTTGAAGATGAAGACTGGGATGCGTCATGCTTTGTCAGTCTTATGAATTAAGCGTGCAATGCCACTTTGGTTCATCTGGGGTAATTAACAACAACTATGCCATTTTTTACAGCCTACAAATCAATGCAGTGAAGTCTATACTTACAGTGACGGTTGATTTTGAGCCCATTGTACATTAAATTGTTTGTTTGCTATGTGTGTGTTTCCATCACAGTATGGAGGCTCTGATTGGAATGGTACTGTTATTATTCTGGCACATGAGCCTTGTTTCTGCTGGCGGCAGGAATCAGTGTTAATTCAGAAGCTGTTATTAGAGTCTATCTATTCAAATTTGCGTAGCGCAAAGTGGCTTGTCAAAAACACGAACTGGATTTTGACGGGTACATGTGAATTAACTGCTGTTAGGAAGAAAAAAAAACCTCACCGTGACCCAGATGTTAACTGTAAATCTAGAGCTCTATTAATAGCAAGATGTGCCTTGACATTTAAAGCCGACCTACCATGACAACATTAACATGTAATACGCAACACTGAGGCTGAAGCACGCTGTATAATTCGGTTTGCTTACCGACGCCAGAGGAGGATACCCTTACAGTTCAACAGCAGTGCATCTTCTGCTAATTCAGCAGTGGAATATTCCCCGTCTCTTATTTATTCTGTGTTTATGTGGGCAGAGCTTTGATGAGACGGTACATTGATGTGGCATGCAATATAAAAGATCAAACTGTAAAAATGTTACTGTATAATGAGCGAAATTAGTTATGTCAAGAGTTAAAACACAACAAAACTAATTATAGTCATTAAAGAGACATTGTTCAACGTGAAACGGAAAGGGTTCTGAGAGACAAGATACTGCCATGACAACAGATGCAGATGGGGGGCGGGGGCTGTTATGAGTTGATGTAAATGTAATTAATGTTATGGCCAACAAGCTAACAACAGACTTGAGTAGACCAAAGCACAGAGGTGATTCATTATGTCATTTTTAATGCTGAGGCTGGTAATTACCAATGCGCACTCGAGCCGTTTGACTGGGTAAAAAAACCACGCTGAGCACATACACCACCAGTCAAAAGTTTAGACAGACCTGACTGAGTTTATGTTTATGATCCTAAAACCGAAATGCTTCTTTAATGCTTGAAATAAGTTTGGTAGACAAATGGGCCAATAACAAATAAAAGAAGGGACACAATCTCTTAAAATCAAGCTTTAAGGGTCAGTTCACCCAAACATGAAAATTAGCCCATGTTTTAGGTGTATATGACTTTCTTCTTTCAGACGAATCCAATGGGAGTTATATTAAGCTTTAGAATATGAGTAGGTGGGTGTTTTTGTTCAACAGTCCAAAAGTAGTCAAATAAAGCGCATCCATCCATAATATAACGTGCCTCACATGGCTCCAGGAGGTGAATAAAGGCCTCCTGTAGCGAATCCATGTGTTTTTGTAAAAAAAATATATCCATATTTAAAACGTTTTTTTTTTCGTTTTAACTGTCATTGGCGGAAGCCGTTCCGGCGGATGACATAGGACGTATGCGCAGCGTAAGCGCTGGTGATTAGTGACGAACGCGGAGGAGAGACAGCAAAACAAAATGCCGGTCACGAATTAGAAGTACAAAACGAGAATTTGTAAAGGAAAATGTAGGAGGATTTCTATTAGTGCTGTCAAAAATTGATCGCGATTAATCGCATCCAAAATAAAAGTTTTTGTTTACATAATATATGTGTGTATGCTGTGTATATTTATGTATATATATATATATATATATATATATATATATATAAATACACACACATGCATGTATATATTTCAGAAAACAATATGCTGTTTATATATTAAATATATTTTTATATAATATAAATTATATGAATATAAATATATACATGTAAATACATGTACATATTTTCAAAATATATACTGTATGTGTGTGTCTTTATATATACACATAATAAATATACACAGTATATACACACATATATTATGTAAACAAAAACTTTTATTTTGGATGCAATTAATCGCGATTAATCTTTTGACAGCACTAATTTCTATATACAGTAAGCCAAGAGGAGACTGGTTTTCCTTTGCTAAAGTAAGGAAACTTTGCTTCCTTTGCTCCTGTAAACAATCTCGGGAGACATATCATAGCATATCTCAGAGGCGCGCGTGGCGCATATGCCCTACGTCATCCGCTGGAACGGCTTCTGCATACGACGGGCCAGCGGATGTGAGAGAATTTTTTTATAACGTTTTAAATATGCTAGGAAGAGCCAGGATACATTTTAATATAACTCCGATTGGATTCGTCTGAAAGAAGAAAGTCATATACACCTGGGATGCTTTGAGGGTGAGTAAAACATGGGCTGATTTTCATTTCTGGGTGAACTAACCCTTTAAAGCATGGCCGGTTCTTTGCTTTGTTCATGATGGTTTTAAATTATTTTGATAAACCAAGCATTGAAAAGATGAAATTTAAAAATATAAAAATTTGGAATGAGACTTGTTGAACTTGACACACAGTAATGGGGGCCTGTAGGGTTTTGTTTTGCTTTGTTTAGTTAATTTTATTATTTAATTTCATTTAATTTCCCCTGCATGTTAATGGCTTTGATTGACTTTTGATTTGGTGGACAATTCTTTCAAATATTAATAATAAGCGGTGAAGTAGTTTTGATATCTTATATAATACCTAATAATAAATTATTATCTTTATTATCATATTAAGATATCAACCTGACATTTTTAGTCACTACATAATTCCCATACTTCATTTTCATTGTGTTGATATAAGTATTCTAAATTATTCTATGTATTGCTCTAATAATAAAGAATACGTTGGTGTGTAAAAACCTTTGATTGGTAGGCTACGTTCCGTGTACAGTAAATCTCATTTCATTTAATTCATCAATGCAAGATGTTATAAAGTCAGATTTTGATAAACCAAGCATTGAAAAGATGAAATTTAAAAATATAAAAATTTGGAATGAGACTTGTTGAACTTGACACACAGTAATGGGGGCCTGTAGGGTTTTGTTTTGCTTTGTTTAGTTTATTTTATTATTTAATTTCATTTAATTTCCCCTGCATGTTAATGGCTTTGATTGACTTTTGATTTGGTGGATAATTCTTTCAAATATTAATAATAAGCGGTGAAGTAGTTTTGATATCTTATATAATACCTAATAATAAATTATTATCTTTATTATCATATTAAGATATCAACCTGACATTTTTAGTCACTACATAATTCCCATACTTCATTTTCATTGTGTTGATATAAGTATTCTAAATTATTCTATGTATTGCTCTAATAATAAAGAATACGTTGGTGTGTAAAAACCTTTGATTGGTAGGCTACGTTCCGTGTACAGTAAATCTCATTTCATTTAATTCATCAATGCAAGATGTTATAAAGTCAAAACGCTTGAAAACAGATTAGCTTCATCTGTCTGATTTCATTTTGCTTGTGTCGTTCAGTTTTGCAGTCTTCATCACAGATCTTGCTGTAAACAACAAAATTCATATTCCAACATTATTTGCACCTTGTTGGCTGACAAGGTTTGACAATCAATTTTGCAGGGAAAAAATTACCTTGTCATGCTTTTTATTGCCATTAAACAGAGCTTGAATGCTAACAATCTCTAACACCTGCAAGAAAAGTAGCTGAATAAAACAACGTGTATTGCAAAATCGAGCATAAAATGTGTTTTACATTTAAAAACTGCTGTTAAAGCTGTTTAACAGAGCCAATATAATTCATTCCAGATGAACAAACACCTCATGCAGAGATATCACACGCGTTGGCCGCTCACTGCTTTTGGCCACTGATTCTGCTGCTGGATTTTTGGTAGTCCCAAAAGCTCTCAAAAAGGTTAATCGGAAATATGCACCAGAATGTGAGTGAATCTAAAGGGCTGGCGGTAAATACGCTGGGCTGAGCTGGTTAATGTGGAGACAAGTGTGCCAGCAGGGGATTTGCAAGAATTTCCTTGTCTTCATTCAAACTCCATCCTGTGCTCGGCTGTCGAGGAACAGGGCTGATTATGCCTTCATACGACAGGAGCAGCCATCACACCACAAGTGGAGACAGCAGCAACTCCACGACTAAGACACAGCCAACACCAGGGATGTGCATTTGGGTCATTTTGACTGCTCCGGCGCTTGACAGATAAATCAGCGGAGTAGTCAAGTATTCGGCAAATTCCAGCTGCTCTATTTTTATGTACGTGGCAGGGCTGTAAAAAGTACAGGGAAATGACACTTTAGTAAGAGTGTGGGTACTGTCAAGTTTGTACTCAATTATAACTCCAAATATCCGAGCAAAAACAAAAAAGGTATCACACTTGAATCCATATTTAAAAACATGGATGCAGTTGAGATTTTGGAAACACTTTAGACTAGGGAACACTAATCACTATTAACTATCTGCTTATTAGCATGCATGCTACTAGCATATTGGCTGTTTATTAACAATTATAAAGCACATATTAATGCCTTATTCTGCATGACCATATGTTACATCAGTGTAACGGAGGCCAGCAAGTAGGTGCTGTGCACGTAAACCTCATGAAATAAGGTTTAATGCCGGAGACCCGGGTTTGAGACCCACTTGGAACGAGAACGAGGTGTGGCGGTGAAGACCCGGGAGAGAGGGGTTACATTGGTGCCGTGACCCGGATGGGAGTGAGGTTTAGGGGGGTGAGTGTAACGGAGGCCAGCAAGTAGGTGCTGTGCAGGTGAACCTCACTACCCTGATCTCAAGAGACGCACTAGTGACTGACGCTAGTGGCTGCAGTCTTTAGCCTCCTTGTTAGTGCCAGAGACCTGGGTTCGAGACCCACTCGGAATGAGAATGAGGTGTGACGTGAGGACCCGGGAGAGAGGGGTTACATTAGTTTATGATGACAATTAACAACAATAATAATTAACACTACCTAAACATAACTACTACAACAATTGCCTTATTATCAATAAGAAGCAAATTAGGAGTTTATTGAGGAAAAACACTTTCTTAATAGTGAATATGTGTTCCCTAATCTAAAATTTCAAGTACATTTGACACACAAACTGTAACAATCACAGTTGATTGTGATTAGTAATGTAACAATATAAAGATAGGCCTATAGGACACAAATAATAACAATACATTCAAATAAAAAATGTATCATACAATGTGTTACTAATGTTAATTTATCATTTATAAGGAGGAAATGTATTGCACATATTTGTTAGCCTTTGAGAATGAATGTAAACATAACTTGTTTGCTCACAGTTAAACTCCACAAAGAGTAAGATACCATTTCATTTAGGGCCTCATTGAATCCATTTTCTTTTCCTCTAAATTCTGTGCTATCCATTTTATTTATTTATTTATTTGGGATTCTATGTTTTATGATTTAATACAAAGTTATGGAAAAATAACAATTAATTGCATTTTTTTAATGCTTTTTAATTTTTTTGTCAAGTAAGATGTTGCAGAACAGAACTGTATAAATTAAAACATGTATAAAATATCCTGGTTGTATGATATTCCTTAAAAATGAAATGGTCATTATTATTACTTTAAGGAGTGCATTTCAGTATACAATATAGAAAAAAACATTCTGCCATAATTTCTTAAAGTTAAACTGAACTTTTATTTTGGCGGTTTGTGGTGGAGAAGTTTTGTTCAAATGAAACAGTGTAAAGCTGATGAGATGACTCTCAAAGCAGCTCTGGAGATCATGTGTTCATGTCCTCATATATTATATCGAGACATGGATGTTGAGTTTGTGTTTTTAGATGAAACAGCACCATGCATTCACACAGAGACACACAGAACAGGCAGACTTATCAGCCCATGCTCTGATTGGCTGTTGCATTTATTTTTGCTGAGTGATAGACTGTTATATGAATACATATTGAGTAAAATTGTACAGAGTGTATCATCTTTATCAACATGAATCTTATTGCGATCTTGATACTATATCGTTGTCCGTCCAGTCATAATTCAAGCCTAACCTTGCTGCAACTTTAAATTCAGCAGTAGCTGCTTTTATAGATGTCTGACATTTGAGTGCTGTTGTGCTGTTCTTTATACACTTCTCACATTTATTTTTTTATCTTCTGCAGTGTCTATAATTAAAGCATAGTGCTTTAGGCCATAGATTGTGTTGTGAGTGATGTGAGTGATGAAGCGTTTCTCCACAAGCGTGAATGACCATAGATGTGGCCAATGACATTTCACCATGAAATGGATTTCATTTGTGGTTTTAAGTAAATGTTAAGTACATTTCTTTGGAGCATACTTTGATTGGCCTGTTAGCCCAGGAAGATTTATGCCAAGACAACATGTAAAACACGTACTGCTAAGATCTAAATCCATCTTTCTTCTTCAGGGTTTCCATGTGCAACTGCTGCCCTGACTCTAACCAACCTTCAATTTCACAGTAAACTACATAATAGACAAGCTGAAAACTCACCCATGTGAGTCACTGGAAATCAAATTCAGTAAGCGAACATTAGGAACTTGGTGAAGGGCAAAGAACATTGGTATTACTTGAAAAGGCAAACAGATGCATCGCCCTCTAACTCCAGTCATGGTCAGCTATAGCCAAATGTGTCCAGAGATCCAGTGTTTGATTTATGCACTGCAACACAAACACACAGCACTGCCAAACCATAATAAGTAATGCATCACCTGTCACTGCACTGTTACGTTGCTACATTTCTCTTTCTTTCTTTTGAGGAAAAGTTATGAGACATGGAAACAAGGTCTTGAATGATATCTTCTCAAAGGAACTGGGTGAAAGTCACGAAAACCTACCAAAAACATGTCCTAAGAACATTGTGATTTTTGGCTTTCTGACAGTATTTTCATTATAATTAGGCCTACACATATTTTCCTCCACACAATTTACTTTATTGAAATGGGAAAAGAACTCATAATCATAAATATAAAATAAAGCTATGCATTTTTATATTAGTAACATTTGTTGTATTACCTTTCATTTACGATTCATTTATTTGATTACTAATTTATTATACAGCAAAAAACAAACAAACATAATTTTATATTATTTCATTTGTTTTGTTTTATTTGTTTACTTGTTTTTTACCTGGACACATTTAATACATTCACAAAAAAGCATAATTAAGTTCCATAGAGGTTCGGGAGGAGCCTAATCATTCAGTCCAGTCAATCATCATTACGAGCCTATAAGCAGCTCTCATTGCACCGTCCCAGCATCAAGGGGAACTCGTGAAACAATAGATAAATAAATAAGCCTAGCTTTTCCTTGTCAGTACTCTACAGACCTTTGGTGAAGTCTGATGCCTATTTGACATCCAGTGGACATATCCTACAGACTGAACACCACATAACTGTGGTTAATATAAGTTATGACTGTTGTGCTGTTTCTTCTCTGAAAGCACTTTAGGACCATTTCTATGTGCGGGAGACTGCACTGTCATTACTGCTGACTCCTAGACTACTGAGTCTACACCACAGCACTCACGACTGTCTTCTGCTGGTCATTATTCACACACACACACACACACACACACACACACACACACACATCCATCACATTATACACACATTGTCACTGCCATGTAGCACAGAAAAGGTTAAGCTTCCTGTCCTAGTTAATATAATGTACTCTACTGTACTCTACTGAATTAATGAGAATCACCATTGAGAAAATGAAAATGACAAAAGTGCATTATGGTAATTAGGATATTATTTTGGGGAAAATGTGCCTAATTGACTGAGAAAAATCTCATTATGTTATATATTTTTTTAATTGTATTTTTATTTATGTATTTTTTAACCGCACAGTCACACAGAAGAGAAATATCACACATTTGAGGCATCAAGGTACATTAGAAGGTTAGGGGTTTCTTCATAATATTAACCCTAAATATAAGTGGTAGTAATGCTCGTCTTCGCAAACAGCACTAAGGATCAGACATGTAAACAGCATTGCAGGTGATACGTCAAAACTGATTCCTCTGCTTTTGGGAGACAGGTTCACAGATGGGACTTTTACTCCCCCCAAGGGTACGAGAACACAGCAAATAACAAAGCTGACAGTCGCCGCAATGATATATGATTAAATTCTCATGGCATTCAAGCAAAGTGAGATGAACGCAAGCTGGGAAATAATCCTCTTTGCTATATTACTAATAAAACAGGTGGAGTTAAAGATGGCCAATATTGCGCTATCATGCCCCAAAGCATTCAAGCCTCTCCATTTAATTGCTTTGGAATTGTTTCTTTATCAGCGGCGTGAGCGATCACTGAAAATATGAATTTAGCTTACTAATTTAAATAAATACTATAGACTACAAACGCTTCCCAAGAAGCAAAATTATTCTGTAAAAGGGTAATTTATGAGTCTTCAGACTTTTTAATTATGGCTTTGCTGAAGGTATACACCTGCTCTATTGAAATGCTCCAGTCAGCATGTGAAAAAATGAATTAAAAGTAACCAAGAGGAGGAAATTGAGATGATATTTTTTCATGCAATGGATTGATTTCATCACATTTCAGATGAGCGTTTGGCAAAGATATTTCATGGTTCAGGCACATTGCCACTCTATGAGAATACATCTATTCTTACCTAATTTTTTTTCCTGTAGGAATACCAAAAATGAAAACCCAAATGAAGACCCAAAAATGAAACCTGAAAAATGATAAAAAGTACTACATTATGGTTGATTTATTTATTAATATTCATTCATTCATTCATTCATTCAGCCTTTATCCATTTCCATTACATTAAAAAGAGTGGCCAGGATGTTCCTCAAACATTCACCTGAATTTTGTTCCACAGTAGAGGTCATACAAGTTTGGAACGACATGAGAGGAAGTAAATCATGACAGCATTTTCATTATTAGTATTCCTTTAGCTGCTACAGCATTGCACTAGCAACACCGGGTTCAGTTCCCAGGAATACAAAAACTGACAAAATATAAACTCTGAATGCACTTTAAGTTGCTATGGGTAAAAGCAGCTGCCAAATGCATAAACAATATGTCACATAAGTGAGGATGTTTATCTCTGTCTGAACTGAAAGTCCCTCTGTGCTTCTTGTTCAATGCAGTTTACTCTCATAATCACATTTATCTGAAATGAAAACAGTTTGGCTTCAGTCTTTAAAATATATTTGAGCAGAGAGCTTATACAAGTTGGATACAGACGGAAATATATATTTGGCCTTTTTGACACCTTTATTGACAGAGCGAAAAATGATTATGGGAAACAGGATCAGGAAGTGACATGAGCCAGATTATAGGCCACGGCTCTGGCGCAGATAAAAATATTACAAAAATAAACATGCCAATGAAGGGGAAAGGCACTTAAAAAGGAGGACAAAAAAATACTAACAGAAAAGGTCACATTGCCTCAAATGTGTGGAATACCAAAAATATGAGCACAAAGATTTCTCTAATTTATGTGCAAACAATGTGGTTGACAACAATGTCAAATGTAAGCTATTAATCAAGACAACATGCCTCCATGTTCACTGTACCTTGACTAATAAAATACAATTTTCAACGTATTAAAAACCTAATCTTACAGAAATCACAGTCATTATTAATGAGGACTAAAAAGTTCAAGACAGTTTGCTCCCTATTGTGGAAATTCTATGTAATGCAAGTCTGACACAATCTGCTCAAAAAGGCAACTTAATTATGCTGCCTCCTAAAATCAACCCAGGCTCATTGAAAACACGTGCTTGCGGCGACTTTCTACAACACGATTAAAAACTTAAAACCTGCATTCAAATGTCCGGTAAGTGTCGCTAAAAGGGTTGTGTTGGGATCGTGTTGGAAAATAGCAAACCCCCTACTACACCACCAAACACAACCCTAAACCTACTTGATAGTGTTAACCAAAGAAAAAGTGATATAAAATTTTTTTTGCTGATGCAACCGTGCTATTCTGACCCTGTAAATCATAATTTATGTGAAAAGGAACAAAAGTTCTGTCATGACAACTCTCAGAGGAATTGGCATGGTAATGTACATGACAATGTTAATGTATTTGGTCTTGGCGGAATAGATCTGCTACGCTGCTGCAGCAGAGCAAGTACCGAGACTTGATACTGCTAATACATCCACAGCATGCTGATGTGGGTATGTAAGAAATATTTCTGCTGCAAATATAACATACATGAAATAACCCCCATATAGCATACATGAATCACCTCGTAGCAGATCTATACAGGTGGAGCTGGGGAAGGTGGAGGATTTCTGAAGCAAGCTGCAACTGCTACGGCACGCACTAGTCATATAGTTGAATGCTGAGCAGTGAGCTCATTGGCTACCGATACAGGAGAGAACCAATCAGCTGTGCCATGTGATGATGATGTCATCAGGTCAGATTGAGTTAGACCTGCGCCATCTAGAGTTTCATGCCAGAACTCTGTATTTGTCTGAGTTTTGCTTCTTCTAGTGTTAATTTCAACTGGAATCTGCAGCAATTTGTACATAGAGGTATGCGTTTTATGTTTTGCAGAAAGATACGTAGAGGCATGTATTTCCAGTATTTCCAGTGAGACCTCATATAGTATCCTGTTGTATCAATCCCTTTTTATTTTGCAGCAAGCTCAAAAAGAGAAAATAAATCCAAGATGGCAGATGAGGGGCAAGAAAAATGTCCATTAGGCCTACTTCTATTCCATTCAAAACATAAAAGTATCAATGAAAAAAATTGTTCTGTGTAGTTAAGAATCTATTTTACATATAATAAATGAGTTGCATATTTGAATCTTAGCAACATGCTAAATTAACTGGAATAAGACGAATCTCCCTCACAAAGCACGATTTGAGTGGTGCATATGGAGCTGCTGCTTATGTGGAGCATTACACGTGAGTCAGTGTGAGGGTTAGGATGTATGGGCCTGCACGGGCATTAAGCAGCTCGGCAACAAACTATGTCTATAACAAAGCCAATGACAAATTTTAGCATTCTACAAATGTATTTGTCTTGCAGATCTCTATACCTCTGGACAGCAAGACACATGCAATACTAATCTGTCCTGCTGGTCTGCAAACAGTACAAAAAAGATGCAGACAGATTTTCTGTTTGTTCTTGGTTGAACCTTTCGCAGAGCACAAACTGATACCCAGCTGTAAAGCCAATATGAAAACGATCTCTTTTAGCTACCGTTTGTTCCTCGCTTGTGAACTATGCATCACTGGAGCTGCATTAGAGCAATGCAAACATGCATATTTAAATCAGACATGAGAAATGCTCATGGTTGCTGAAAGCTTTATGCCGCCCTGAATCCATATTTTATAGCATCCCATTGTAATTTGTTCATAGGTGAGAAAACAAATATCCCAGATGGGTGATATGTTTATATAACCCATGCACATTTGCCTCTCTTCCCACTAACTGTATATAAGCAATAGATGTGGCAACTGCTCTGAAGATTTGGTGCTGCTGGGCATCAGATGCTGTAAATCTGAGAGTAAGGTTGTGTGGGCTTGCCAGATAAAAACGATGGGCTCTGTTTTATTGTACCACTGTTTGTCTTAACGTTCAGCGTCAGCGTAGATTTAGGAAATTTGTCACTGATCGTTGGCGGCTTTCTCTCATATTTGCTGAGTTAAGGGTGAAACCATTGCAGCATTACAACATATCTTTTCCTCATTCGATAAGCTTGTGAAGATAGGCACAATAAGTTTAGACTGACTTGAGAGCCCAAAAATGAATAGCTAGACAAATCTTTGTATATATTGCCTTTTTGACCTCTTGACATTTTGAAAGAAATTGTTCATATTGCATCAGTAGCTGGATATATTAATTTCCAACTGGATATATTTATATATATTTAGCACGAGACCAGCATATTAGAATGTTGTCTGAATTATTCTGATCATGTGATGCTGCTGAAGACTGGAGTGATGGCTGCATTCATACAGTAGTATTAAATTACATGTTAAAATATATTAAAATAATAAACAGTTCTTCTGTAAATTGTACAATATCACTTCTTTCTGTAGTTTAGATTAAATAAATGCAGCCTTGGTGAGCAGTATTGGGGTAACGCATTACAAGTAACGCATAATCAGATTACAAGAAAATATCTGAGTTACTTTTTAAAATAAGGAATGCCAGTTACTTTGTTTTCCCATTTATTGACTGACAGCTCTCCTGCCCTCATGCTGAGAGAAATCAGGAGTAAGTACAGAGGCGTTGTGTGAACATGATGTTACTGTAGTTCTAGACTAAACAAGAACATGTCGACATTTTAGTGTGACATGATTTTCCTCAGCAAAGTACCGTATACAGTGAATCACCCAGCATTAATGTCACAAATTCTGAAGATGTCAAGGGCAATGCATCTCTAACGTCTGATGAACCATGGATTTGTTTGTTAATGCTCTGGAAAGCTTTCATCTCCATTCATTCACCAGTCGCCGACACACATTACTGCATTTCCCCCCATTATAAACCACTGGACATCATTAGGAAGAAAGTGGGCCACAGACAGACAAAGAACGCCATTCCCCCGGGAGCCATGTCACATGTTTCTACATCTTTTGTGGTAACACACACACATCATGTGCCTTCTACTTCCTATTTCAATAAACTGTTGCCAACAAAAAGCTCAGACTGCCCTAGTAGAATGGGTTGAGTCACATATTGCACGCTTAGAATAAATGCGCTTTGAACAATTTCACAGGCATATTTAAGTATTTGAGGAAGAGGAACAATCATCACTGCGGGGCATAATGTCCTTGTGTTGAAATAAGCGAGATTCCTGCAGAATTGCCCCATCATGCAAATGCATCGTCCGTTCTTGGCTTTACAGGAACTACATCTGAGTATTTGCATGATTTCATCTATTCAGACTCTTGCTATTCAAGGTAAACGCATCTCCACGTAATGAAAAGCATTCGTCAGGCCATATGTGGTTTAGATACTGGGTCAAAAAAAGAATGATGCCAGATATGTCTGACAACATTAAAGTCTATGAGCAGATTATCCAAGTATTCTATTAGAGGAAATGGAGATGTATTCAAAGCAGATTTGTAATGACATTTCCGTGGTCTGCTCTGTAAACTAAGCGTATCATCTCTGCTACTGTAAGCAAGTTTTTAGAAAGTGGTTTTAAGCAATTGTTGTACACCCTGCAGCACTGCATACTAGCTCTAACCAAAACTTACTGAGCTGCCTAAATTTGGCAACATTATTATGCATCATAGGTGCATTTCTGACGAGAGCGCTTTTCCAAATATTATGAAGAAAAAAATTATACTGCCTTATTAGAAAACATGTTTCAGCCCATTCAGAATCTCAGCAGTACATATTGTTTCAATCACCTGCTGTATTATGAATACTGAGTACTGGATCATCATACTCTTTTGATGAACCTACTGAAGCTGGGACATATACATATTCTGACAGGAATGATTTAATTTCTCTAAAAAGTAACATAGTGTGCCATAAGGATGCACAGCTTAGTGCTATTATGAAATCACAAAGGCTGTCAAATGATTAATCGCGATTGATCGCATCCAAATTACAAGTTTTTGTTTACATAATATATATGCGTGTACTGTGTATATTTATT
>NW_015507065.1:134056-140711 GCF_001515645.1 Sinocyclocheilus grahami
TGAAAAGCATTCGTCAGGCCATATGTGGTTTAGATACTGGGTCACACAAGGGTCAAAAAAAGAATGATGCCAGATATGTCTATGAGCAGATTATCCAAGTATTCTATTAGAGGAAATGGAGATGTATTCAAAGCAGATTTGTAATGAAATTTCCGTGGTCTGCTCTGTAAACTAAGCGTATCATCTCTGCTACTGTAAGCAAGTTTTTAGAAAGTGGTTTTAAGCAATTGTTGTACACCCTGCAGCACTGCATACTAGCTCTAACCAAAACTTACTGAGCTGCCTAAATTTGGCAACATTATTATGCATCATAGGTGCATTTCTGACGAGAGCGCTTTTCCAAATATTATGAAGACAAAAATTATACTGCCTTATTAGAAAACATGTTTCAGCCCATTCAGAATCTCAGCAGTACATATTGTTTCAATCACCTGCTGTATTATGAATACTGAGTACTGGATCATCATACTCTTTTGATGTACCTACTGAAGCTGGGATATATACATATTCTGACAGGAATGATTTCATTTCTCTAAAAAGTAACATAGTGTGCCATAAGGATGCACAGCTTAGTGCTATTATGAAATCACAAAGGCTGTCAAATGATTAATCGCGATTAATCGCATCCAAATTACAAGTTTTTGTTTACATAATATATATGCGTGCACTGTATATATTTATTATGTATATATAAACACAAGCACATGCATGTATATATTTAAGAAAAATATGTTATGTTTATATATTAAATATATTTTTATATAATATAAATATATAAACATGTAAATATTTTCAAAATATATACTGTATGTGTTTGTATTTATATATACATAAACACAGTACACACACATATATTATGTAAACAAAAACTTTTATTTTAGATGTGATTAATCACGATTAATCGTTTGACAGCACTAATATAAATGCTGTTCTTCTGAACATTATGAATCATTGTAACGGGGCTGACAAGACGTGAGACATGTGGATCCATCTGCAGGCTTTATTAAAGAGACGTGGTAAACAGGCAGGGTCAAAACACTGGCAAACAGGTATAGGCAAGGCAAAACAAAACAAGGAAAACACAGAAACTCAGAAGGAAAACACAGAGACTCGAAAAGGGGTACAGGCTAAACAATACTCAGCAGAGAAATGTGGTTAGAGTGGGTGTAATATAGTGAGTGAGGTGATTAGAAACACCTGTGTGCAATCAGAGCAATCAGGGCGGTGTGCAAATTGTGCAAAGAATGATGGGAAATGTAGTCCGGGGTGCTATGCAACAGTTTGTGTAGTGCGAGAGTCAATGTAATGGAAAGGGTGACATCTGGTGGTGAATAAACGGAAGTCCATGGACTGAATTCGTGACAATCATCAAAGAAACCTGAAAAAAATATACTCAGCTGTTTTCAACACTATAATAATAATAATACATGTTTTTTGAGCAGCAAATCAGAATATATGTCTGAATGATCATGTGACTGGAAGAATGTTGCTGAAAGTTCAGCGTTGAAATCACAGGAATACACTACATTGTCAAATATATTCAAATAGAAAACAGTTATTTTAAATAGTACAAATATTTCTAAACTTTACTGGTTTTTGCTGTACTTTGGATCAAATAAATGCAGGCTTGGTGAGCAGAACAGACTTCTTTAAAAAACAATAAAAAATCTTACTGTTCAAAACCTTTTGACTGGTAGTGTATATGCAGCCTATATTTCAGAGTGAAGCATGGCACTGTGTTCTGTTATTCATGAGCAGCTCGTGATCTGTGGGTGTTTCCATAGAAATGACTGTTTTATAGTTTCATGTTGAAGAAATAAAGATAGCCGTAGATATTAGTACTGTAATTTTACAGAAAGCATGACATTAATATTTCTTCTTTTGTTTTTATTTAGTAATGTTTATTTAATAATAATATTGATCATACTGTGTAATAATCACAACATTTTGGCTAAATGGTGCAGCCCTGCTGTGCCATGGTAAAGACACAGACCAGACAGACATGGCTCAGTCTCCGCTCTAGTTTCAAACATCACGAAAACATCTACAAACAGAAATCTTGAGTGTGCCCTGTAAAAAAGCATGTATAATGAGAGAACACACGATGAACCTTGTGCTTGTCAGTTTTCCTGCAAATCAAGAGCATCTGCTGATTGTACCGAGGAAAACACTTCCAGTAAAACTGGGATTAGAGTGTTGTTGACTGAAGGGAATATAGGGTGAAAATACTAAATAGTGCACCGAAAAATAAAGATCCTGCCATCATTTACTATATTCGCTTACTTTAATGAAACACAACAGGAGATGTTTGGCAGAATGTTAAGGACTGACAGCTCCAGTCACCATTTATTTTTATTGCATCCTTTTTCAATGCAAAGAAAAGCGAATGGTGACTGCGGCTGTCAGTCTTGACATTCGGTCTATAACAGCATTCTGCATTTTGCTTCTCACTGAAGAAAGAAAGTCATATGGGTTTGGAACAACATGAAGGAGAGTAAATGATGACAGAAGTTTCATTTTTGCCTGAACTATTTCTTCACGACTCATGAAAACAAGTGTCTCATTTTATTCCAATATACTTACATTTCCTACAGTCATTTCCATTGCACAGATAAATGATGAACAAATAAAGCATTCTAGCTCCCAGGCAAGGGTGCAGTTTCCTAATGCTTAAAATGATTGCTGATTTAAATGCACTTTAACATAATACGTTTAAAATAATCTTCACAAAATTCATCTTTTTTTTTACTGTCTCATATTTGTTCCTTGTCTTACAGTATATGATTCATCAGTGCAGGTTATATCAAAGAAAAAAAATCGTTTCGATTTTAAAATGTCATGGAACGTTCTGTACTGAATACAAATATTTTTTTAAATAACTAGTCAGAATTTCATTGCTCTATATGCAGCTAATTTGGTCACACTTTATTTTAAGGTCTCATTCTCGCTATTAACAAACAATAAATTCCCCCACCAATAAATTCTTAACTTGCTGCTTATTAATAGTTAGTAAGGTAGCTGATTAGGGATGTAGAATATGGTCATGCAGAATATGTGCTTTATAAGTACTAACAAACAGCCAATATGTGACCCTGGACCACAAAACCAGTCATAAGTAGCACGGGTATATTTGTAGCAATAGCCAACATCAGCTTTCAGATGATGTATAAATAAATAAATCTCAATTTAAAAAAAAAATAAATAAATTCACCCTTATGACTGGTTTTGTGGTCCAGGGTCGCATATATTAATAATGGGCGTGCTAATAAGCAACTAGTTAATAGTGAGAATTGGTCCCTATACTAAAGTGTTGCCACTGATTTTTATAAATACAGTAACAAACAACTGACATTTTCTTCAAATGTTTCGGGAACCCTTTGAATTCTGATTCATTCCAGCTTAAAAACAAGAGTAAGGCATAGTAGCCTAACAGCAAAAGTAATGCTAACACTGTAAACATGTAATGGTCTATAGCAACTTAATACAGTATTAATAGTGTGCTTTCATGTGGGTATATTTTCTAACTTGGCTTAAGTGTGACTCATGCTATTAAACTGTAGGTGAAGCTACGTGAATTTAAAACAAGAATTCTTATGCTACACTTCATGTAGTCCCATTTATTATCCACATTGCATGTAGAAATATACCAATACGAGCAGATCCTGCATCACCTGTTTGCACATGAAGAGGCTCATTATCTTCAAAACCTCTCTATAGCAACTTAATACAGTATTAATAGTGTGCTTTCATGTGGGTATATTTTCTAACTTGGCTTAAGTGTGACTCATGCTATTAAACTGTAGGTGAAGCTACGTGAATTTAAAACAGGAATTCTTATGCTACACTTCATGTAGTCCCATTTATTATCCACATTGCATGCAGAAATATACCAATACGAGCAGATCCTGCATCACCTGTTTGCACATGAAGAGGCTCATTATCTTCAAAACCTCTTTCCCCGTCCTCCATTTCACTTCTCTGGTTTGTACCCTCTTCAATCCCCCATTCATTCTGCATCTCCCATGTGCACCTATATATGCACGTCCTGTGCAAGGTAAGCCATACACATTATAGCCACAAGCTGTAGACACTCGTTCAGATCAGTGGTGTGTTTGCCAGAGGTTTCAGACTCCAATACAATACCTGATTTCTGTTTTTGCAAATTACATGTTTCAAAGCAAGTGCTGATAGACTGATCAATTTAGCTTGATTCTGGCAAAGAAATTGCAGGATACACAATGCAGCTGGTCTGTCTGCTCTTTGGATGACAATTCAAACATAATCTAATGTTCCCCAGACACGGAGCACTTTCTTTGCCAAGCAGACAGAGGCTTGGGAATTTCCCGTAATGACTCTATTTCCTTGTCTCCTTCACCCAGACCACTGTGACACTGACCCACAACGACAAATTCATCACTGTACAAATCTTAGGGACTAAATCCAGCCTTCTATTTTTGAAATGACCTAGATTCTGAGGTAAGCCTCTATATGTGGCGATATTAAAGATTCACTATGCGGCAACGCAAATAACGTAATTAAAAAAACGATGGCTCATTAGGCAGCTTTATAATACACACAATAACCCCAAAATTACACATTCATGTCATTCCAAACCCTGTACAACTATCTTTATGCAAGACAATACAAACTTATTAAGATTTATTAAGAACAAAACAGAAACTACAATACTAGCATCTTGGCATTCCGGGGAGGTAGGTTGATAATTGATTATTCATTTTTGGCATATGTTCTCTCGGGCTCAAATTGATAAGCAATATAGACGATGCCATTGTTTTTACAATACAACCAGAGCACATGCCGCTGAGGTGAGGGACGTTTAGACACGCGCTAGAGGCGGTTTAGCCAATCACAACACACTGGACTAGCTAACCAATCAGAGCCCATCGCGTATTTCTGAGGGAGGGGCTTCATAAAAACAGGAAATGATCAGAGCATCATTCAAAAAAAGGATTCAAAAATTCCAACCGAATGAAACATCGACCCAGGAAGTGGTTTAGGACTGTGAAGCTTTGGGGGTGTTGATGGAAGCGATCTACTCCATCTGTGTTTTGATCATCATTCTGAATCCAATCTGAATGTAGTTTTTGACAAAAACTATGATTTTTTCATATTTATTTATTTATGCATGGTTTTCATGTTCAGATATTCATACAACAAAATATTGCAGGGGTCATTAAAGTTTTGTGAAAACAATCAAAAATGCTGACAGTGGCTGGCAACTCCGAGAATCTTGGAGGAACAGCAAATATTTAAATATTAATACCGTTATATGAATGGAGATTAGATGGTGTACACTAGATTAGATGAAGTCTAGAGGTCATACTAAAGGTCCAAATTATACATAATACTAGATTTTTACAATTTCTGAAAAAAATAAAATGGTAATACATGACAATAAAACAATGCAATAAACATTAATTTACCAACATGAGATGTAACGTAAAACCCTAATGTACATATCTCTTAAGAAAAACTAAGAAGATATTCACTGTTGTTAACCATTTTTACCATAGCATTTTTACTGTCTTTTCCGGTTACAATTACAATCGTATTTTACCATATTCGTATGGAAATAGTAATAGCGTTAGAACTAATTTGATTCAATTTCTACAGGTAGTCAGATCTTCTGACATCTTCAGAGAAATATCAATCCACCTCATGCTGCAGATACGTCACATAAACCACCTGAATGCAGATGGAATCACGGGTTATTTTAACACATATTTACTTCAAAGGTCTCACCCTCCCACTTCTATCACAGCTGAGTAAGTGTTCAGTAAACAGTCTCTGTACGTGATGGAGTGCAGGATTGATGTGTTGGCTAACCCTGCTGCCCACTGCAAACCAAGCAGCATGCATCTATCTGCACTCTCTAACCCTGGAGCAATTGGTCTGGCTGACCAAAGCTGGAGAGACTTCAATAATCTGCAGCATTACTGCAGCCGCTCACTCTCCATGAGCTAGCGTCTCAATCCGTTAACATACGCAAGACGTAACGCTCTCATTTATCACCCCGTTTTCCACTTCACAGCCCGCCTTGCTTCAGCGTAGCCTGACCTTCTACTTTCAGCTCTTGTTTGACAAGGCTTGCTGGCTTTTGTATGTTAATTCCTCAGTAATGGGTTGTATGTGCAACTTGACCTTGGTTTAAAACTCTGAAGAGGATGTGAAAATACAGTATGACCCCAGCCGCAGACATGAAACTCTGAGGCCTTCAAAACTCTTCGCCTAGGGTGGAAACCCATTACTGAAATTTATATCACATGTGCAATCAAGTAACATTGTCTTTACAATCACACTCGCTTTATTTCTTTTGTTTCTTCCCAGGATAGGCACATTTCATATGATTTACTTATAGATGTAATGGTAACACTTTAGAATAGGGAATACTTATACACTATTAACTATGACTTTTCCTTCAATAAATTCCTAATTTGCTGATTATTAATAGTTAGTAAGGTAGTTGTTAAGTTTAGGTATTGGGTAGGGTTAAGGATGTAGAATAAGGTCATGTAGGATAAGGCATTAATATGTGCTTAATTACTACTAATAAATGGCTAATATTCTAGTAATATGCATGCTAACAAGCAACTAGTTAAGAGACCAAAATAAAGTGATACCGATGTAACGTTTC
>NW_015507065.1:141774-142381 GCF_001515645.1 Sinocyclocheilus grahami
CAGGGCAAGGTGCACTGCCAGCAACTCGAGGCAGTTAATGTGCCAGTGCAGTTGGGGCCCCGTCCAAACCCCTGACACTGCAAGCCCGTTGTACGTGGCCCCCCAGCTTGAGGCATCCGTGCAAACCACAGCATGCCTGGAGACCTGCTCCAGGGGCACTCCTGCCCGGAGGAACGCAAGGTCTGACCACGGGGTGAAGGTTTGTCGGCAGGCCGGTGTCCCTTGGGCCCGGAAGGTGCCGCATTGCCACGCCCACCTCGGGACTCGGCCATGGAGCCAGTGCTGCAGCGGTCTCATATGGAGCAGCCCCAGCAGCGTGACTGCCGCCGTGGCTGCCATATGCCCCAGGAGCCTCTGAAACTGTTTCAGTGGGACCGCCATCCTGCTCTTGAATGTATTCAAGCAGTTCAACACCGACTGAGCATGTTCAGTCGCACTCTCGGCGGCCCGGGAAAGCATAGCCATCATTTCCGGGTCCGGCACTGCTGACCGCCCAGAGGGTGGCAACGCTGACGGATCTTCATCTCCCAAAAAGTCCGGCTCACCCTCCGATGCTGCAACCGACATCCGATCGTCAGAGGGAGCCTCGGAAGAAACAGGCGCAGCA
>NW_015507065.1:142796-157774 GCF_001515645.1 Sinocyclocheilus grahami
TTCCACCCGTGAAGCTCTTTTAGAATGGAAATTGCTCTTTTAGTGTGCTGAAGCGCACAGGGGAGATGGCCGTCTGCAACACACAGAGGGGTAGTGCAGCCTGTTGTGTGCAACCCACTCGACACGGGAAAACCACCGCCGCTGAAGCGCCGTCCACCAGCATGAGAGCCCACCGAAGAGCGTGCTTGACTGTAGTTTTTCTCACTACTGTAGGAAGGTCAGGAGCAGAACGATAGAACCGCTCGGCTCCGAAGCGAAAAGCTGAATATGCGCTGCATCTGCTGCCTACTTATACTCACGCTGTGATCAGCAGCAGCTGGAATGCAATAATCGCATGCCAATGTGCATTGGCTCGTTTAGTTTACATTCGAAGTAGATTGGTCCCGCTAAGCGAGATCCCAATTCGTCGGTCATCCGACGTGACGTCGAGAGTGACCGACTGAAAGGGAACTATAGATTTATATTGGTGGAATTTCAAACACTATTAATATAATTTAATATTTCAGTTTACAGTATGACTCATATTTGCATACATAGAAACGCTTTAGTTTAGGGGCCAATTCTCACTATTAACTAGCTGTGCATATTACTAACATTTGGCTGTTTATTAGTACTTACAAAACCCTAACCCTAAATATTAATTTATTATTCTGTATGACTATATTTTAGACACCATACCTAACCTTAAGCCTCTGTGGGTTAATAGTTATCTTTCTAACTATTAATAATCAGCCAATTAAGAGTTTATTGCTGCAAAAATTCATAGTTAATAGTTAGTTGATATGGATAATTGGACCCCAAAATAAAGTATGATCCAAATATTTAAAATAAGTTACGTACAGTTCCCTTTCAGTCGGTCACTACATGACGTCTCCATTCCCTCCTTCAGGGAACGAGGGTTACATACATAACCGAGACGTTTTTATGACTGCATTACTGTAGTATGTTTTGTATTTGTGTAGGCAATATTGTGAGTTACACTATGAGCTTATATTTTTTTAGCCATGGATCATCTGAAATGTTTAAACACAAAGCAGATTTTACCAGTTGAAGTAGGATGGCATATTAACATTTTATCATTCAATGTGATCTATATGGCTAATATACCAAACTGCCATTACATAATGCCTGAAACATTTTCAAACATTTTTGTTACAGTGCACTGCCCATTACAACCTTATAAAATTAACAAAAGAATGAAGAAAATAACTGATATTAAATCCCTAATGGTCGTGACCCACATATAGGTTTGATGGAGGTGTTCAGATGTGGCCCATTTGCACTATTCTACATGGTCTTCCTGCTAGCAGCTTTTACTAAGCTCCTTAAAAGGCTGCCCTGAGGAATCAATGATAGCCTCTGGGAACAGCCTCTCCAGGTCTTATCTCTGATCATTTATCCAAAGAGCTCCAGAGCACAACGCTTGTGCTGTCCTTAACATCAAATTAATAAATAAATATATAAAACACAGGCTCAACCTCTTCACCTTGTTGGGCTACCATCACAATACGTAATATATTCATATTCAGAAAATGCTGAATGGTGCCACTATAGAGCTAACCCTCTCATTGTCTCTCTTTCTCTCTGTGTCTCCAGATAGATGGAGCATGATGCATTTTTAGAGCCATCTCTTCTAAGCATGAAACAACCAGTAAGAGGCCCTCACTGTCTGTGTGTAATATGCTGTCATACTGATTTAAGGTCTACTCTAGCACTGCTGTTTGAGCTTTATGTGAAATCATGACTGAACTAATTGAACTAAATGATGACGCAATCAATATTCTCTGTCAACAGCATACAGTTTCAATATTCTATGAATATTCTTTAAAAAAGATATGAATATTAAATACTCTGTAAGTATTCTAGATTCTTAGAATAAAAAACTTCAGACGTTGCAGTGATTTGACCACTCTTACAATGCATAGAGCAGGCCCGGACTGGCCATCGGGAGTTATTTTTTTTAGTTATTATTATTATTATTAATAGTAATATTTTATATTTATGCCCGTCTCAATGTACCAAAGTGATCATTTCCGATTTTTTCATTCGATAATAAATCGATAATAAATCATAAATCGGTTAGTCTTGACTGTCAGCGCTGCGCTATAGGAATCAGCTCATGTGTGTTCCACGCTTCCATCAAACGATTCCGAACAGAACCGATGCGCGGGACTCGATGAAGGAGAGAAAGCGGACAGAAGAAGCAGTGAAATGTAGCTAGGTCAGTTTCATCTGTAAATACGCTAGATAGTTTTGTCTTTATTAACCTAGTTGAGTAATAAACTGCTAGTATCAGTACTAGCACCACATTACTGTCATCATTCAGAATGCTGTGCTAAAGGACATCAATATCGATTGTAAAGTTACATAAAAAAAATCAGCAGAGACAGATAATCACATGGATTTATTGTACAGGGAGGGAGGGAGCTAGAGACAGCAACACAAAAATAATATGAGTAACAGGCTCACAGCCTAATAATTCAATAGTGTATTAGACTTTATATTGCACTAATTTTGACATTTAGGCACTTCAGAAATTGTGTTTTAATACACTAACAGTTAAAAGGTTTTGATCAGTAAGATTTTTAACGTTTTTTTTAAAGCAGTCTCTTGTGCTCACCAAGCCTTCATTTATTTGATCCAAATACAGCAATAACAGTAATATTGTGAAATATGTTTATTAAAATGTAATTTATTCCTGTGATTTATAAGCTGAATTTTCAGCATCGTTACTCCAGTCTTCAGTGTCACATGGTCCTTCAGAAATCATTCTAATATGCTGATTTGTTGCTCAAAAAGGGTTATATATACAGGAAATAAGGGGCCAAAATTGCACCTTTTGGGGTACAACAGCTTGTCACAGGAACAGGACCCTTAAAATGACATATTTGTTACTTTTTTACCCGTAATAGGTAGGCCTACAAATTATTACCTTAAGGGTACTCGATGAAGGAGAGAAAGCGGACAGAAGAAGCAGTGAAATGTAGCTACATCACTGACCTGTTCAGGGCTTCAAGTGCAGGTCAGTTTCATCTGTAAATACGCTAGATAGTTTTGTCTTTATTAACCTAGTTGAGTAATAAACTGCTAGTATCAGTACTAGCACCACATTACTGTCATCATTCAGAATGCTGTGCTAAAGGACATCAATATCGATTGTAAAGTTACATTAAAAAAATCAGCAGAGACAGATAATCACATGGATTTATTGTACAGGGAGGGAGGGAGCTAGAGACAGCAACACAAAAATAATATGAGTAACAGGCTCACAGCCTAATAATTCAATAGTGTATTAGACTTTATATTGCACTAATTTTGACATTTAGGCACTTCAGAAATTGTGTTTTAATACACTAACAGTTAAAAGGTTTTGATCAGTAAGATTTTTAACGTTTTTTTTAAAGCAGTCTCTTGTGCTCACCAAGCCTTCATTTATTTGATCCAAATACAGCAATAACAGTAATATTGTGAAATATGTTTATTAAAATGTAATTTATTCCTGTGATTTATAAGCTGAATTTTCAGCATCGTTACTCCAGTCTTCAGTGTCACATGGTCCTTCAGAAATCATTCTAATATGCTGATTTGTTGCTCAAAAAGGGTTATATATACAGGAAATAAGGGGCCAAAATTGCACCTTTTGGGGTACAACAGCTTGTCACAGGAACAGGACCCTTAAAATGACATATTTGTTACTTTTTTACCCGTAATAGGTAGGCCTACAAATTATTACCTTAAGGGTACGAATTATTACTCTTAAGGTACTAATACAGTATGTACAGTGTCAAGCTGTTGTACCCCAAAAGGTAAAATTTTGGCCCCTTTTTTTCTGTGTGGCCTGGATGAGTGTTAAATTTCCCGGCCTGAAATCCCATATCCGTCCCAGTCCGGCCCTGGCATAGAGTATGTATATAACCCCCTTAACCTCTCTTTCTGTATTTTGCATTAATTCTTAAAAAAAAAAAAAAAACTGATAGAGGATTATCGAAGAATAATGAATATAGATCATTAGCCTAATTTTCCAGTTTGTAGCAACCTGCTGCATAATACACTAACAGTTAAAAGGTTTTGATCAGTAAGATTTTTAACGTTTTTTTTAAAGCAGTCTCTTGTGCTCACCAAGCCTTCATTTATTTGATCCAAATACAGCAATAACAGTAATATTGTGAAATATGTTTATTAAAATGTAATTTATTCCTGTGATTTATAAGCTGAATTTTCAGCATCGTTACTCCAGTCTTCAGTGTCACATGGTCCTTCAGAAATCATTCTAATATGCTGATTTGTTGCTCAAAAAGGGTTATATATACAGGAAATAAGGGGCCAAAATTGCACCTTTTGGGGTACAACAGCTTGTCACAGGAACAGGACCCTTAAAATGACATATTTGTTACTTTTTTACCCGTAATAGGTAGGCCTACAAATTATTACCTTAAGGGTACGAATTATTACTCTTAAGGTACTAATACAGTATGTACAGTGTCAAGCTGTTGTACCCCAAAAGGTAAAATTTTGGCCCCTTTTTTTCTGTGTGGCCTGGATGAGTGTTAAATTTCCCGGTCTGAAATCCCATATCCGTCCCAGTCCGGCCCTGGCATAGAGTATGTATATAACCCCCTTAACCTCTCTTTCTGTATTTTGCATTAATTCTTAAAAAAAAAAAAAAACTGATAGAGGATTATCGCAGTATAATGAATATAGATCATTAGCCTAATTTTACAGTTTGTAGCAACCTGCTGCATTTCTATAGAATTAATTTATATGTCTTACAATAATGATTTTAAGACACAAATACTAAATAACTGTAATTACAAGTAAACATATCTAAGTTATTAGTTAAAAAAAAAATTATATATATATATATATAGGATTTTGTTATACCTTGTGGGAAAAAAAGTCACTTAATTATAATAATTATATTGGATTGCATAATAACATTTATTTAACAACATAAACTAGTATTTCCAGGAAAAAGAGAAACAAAAAATTAAATTTGGCAATATATATATATATCGTACGAATAAAAGCAGAAGCCTCAGATCTGTATAACATTACAAAATAGCTGATGCAAGGTCATTTGTCCAACCCTTTGGTAAATAGAACAGAAATAAGGAGCCTGGAATAAAAGCGTCCTTGTCCTTTTGGGAAGTGCAGTGCTTTAGTCTGCTTTATGGGAGTATAAGAGATCTTTTGAGAGGGTCAGAGGAATGCTGGCCGAGAACATTTAGATTCCATTCCTGTTGCTTTTTAGTGGCATCTCGCTTGCCAAGAGACTGATATTAAGTGGATATGTAGGCTTATCTTTTCAACAGGATTTTCCCTTTTAGTCTTAAACAAATCTGTTTTCACACTCCCCTAGTTACTAGTTTATTTGAAAAGATTTGAATTACTTCACCAATATTTTTTGTTACCTCCGACAAATGTGTAAAGCTCCTCTAAAAACCCTTTTCACTGAAGTAAGCCTGGAGAGACCGGTCTGATTGACAGAAAATCTCAGCGGTTTTGTAGAGGACACAAGGAGACATTTTGAAAGACATGCGTGCGAGATACTGCTCAACATTAAATCTTTGAAATGGCTATTAAGCATGCGCATGTGTGTGTGTGTGTGTGCTTTATACAAACGCATTCGCATGCCAGTTAAAGCACAAAGACAAACATTGTGTTGTACCTAGTGCACACCAGCAGTCTTTTCAAAGAGCAATGCTCACATCCTGCAGCCTGCCATTAAATTCAGCTCTGAATAAAAGCAAAAGGAATATGGAAGTTGAAATGATCTGTAAAATCAAGCCTGTTATCTCTTTCTGCTATTTACGCTGATGTGTATGTATCATTGCTGAGTTTGTGTTATCCATTTTAAAATAGTTTAAAAGTATTGTATTTGAGTAGGATCGTAGAGAAGTGGTAACACTTGAATAAACTTGACTAAAATAGGTTTGGCTAGAGAAATCAATGTATCAATATTTCGTACATTTTGAAGACACAATTTTTAAACACCTCTGTGGTGAAGATGATCCATAACTCCATGCCTGACGTGTGTGTGTGCAACATATTTAATGCAAAAAGTCCAAAACATAAATATCACTGAAATTAAAATATAACAAATTAAATATAACCAATTCTTGAAATGTAAAATGTTTTAAATTGTAAAAATGTATCTTGATAGTAGTTGTTGCACACATTTGTTTATAATAAACTCATATAAGTTATACTCTTCTTTACAAAGTATGCACCTCCATAAGGTGTGCATTTGCTTTAAAATGATTTGTTGCACTGCTATGATTAATAAAATTGGAATAGTACATCATTGACAATAATGAAAATTAAGTTAATATGTACAATATAGTAATATGGCAAGAAAATGGGTTTTAATTGTCATGAAAATAAACATGAAAATTACAATGCAAAAAACAAAAAAAAGTAATTAAATCTCAATGGCCCTAGCAATAGGCTTCATTTTCTTTTATGTCAAATATAATGTCATATTTGCGTTTCCTTTTTTAAAAATTGGAATAGTACATCATTGACAATAATGAAAATTAAGTTAATATGTACAATATCAAACACAATATAGTAATATGGCAAGAAAATGGGTTTTAATTGTCATGAAAATAAACATGAAAATTACAATGCAAAAAACAAAAAAAGTAATTAAATCTCAATGGCCCTAGCAATAGGCTTCATTTTCTTTTATGTCAAATATAATGTCATATTTGCGTTTCCTTTTGATATTTGAGTAAAATGTAATAATTTCACGATTCACTCATGCAGCTATCAAATGTAAACCCTGTCTGGAATGCAAAAAGCTGCATGAGTGTTTTCTCATCCCTGAAAAGACACTACAAGAAGATATTCATTGAGTTCAGATTCAGCAAAAGCACATCAGTCACCAGTCACTTCTCTAGCAGGTTCTTTTTGCGTTCAGACACTTTACGCTGAAACACAGAGGCAGATGAATTACTGTCTTCTGAGCGACCTTCATCAGAGTGATGGCAATAGTCCAGTGTTTTTCAACCGTGGAGGTCAATAAAGGTGACTCGGAGAACAGATCACCTGATTTGGTCTAACAGTGAAAGACTACGGCGGCAGAATTGATGCTGTGGGGCTTTTCTTGTTTTCTGACTTTCCAGTTCTGTTTTCATTCATGACATCAAAGTGTTCCCATCATTCAGCGTATGGAAAATTGTAGTAACAATGAAAACAGGAAAACCAAGCTAGCAGCTAGCAATGATTTGTTGCAGCATATATTCAAGATTTCTTGACTTGATCCTGCTACATGAAACTGTGGGAAAGTTGGCTGAGAGTGCACTCTTAAAAACAAAGGTGCTTCGAGAGGTTCTTCAGAGCGATGCCATAGAAGAACCATATTTGGTTCCACAAAGAACCATTCGGTGAAAGTTTCTTTAAAGAACCATCTCTTTCTTACCTTTTTATTTACCTTCTTTCACCACAAAGAAGCTTTTGTGAAACAGAAAGATTCTTCAGATGTTAAAGGTTCTTTATGGAACTATTTAGACAAAAAGGTTCTTTTATGGCATCGTGAAGCACCTTTCAGTGTGATTTTGCCAAATAGGACATTTTCCTGGATATTTTGACAATATTCAAATCCTAATAACCTTAACCCAAAGAGTAGATCCAGGAACATGCCCTATTTGACAAAACCATAGTAAACAGCAATAAAGCTATTTTATTTCCCAATAAAAAAAGAACAAATCTAAATATCTTCAAAATAGGAGACATTCATTTGAAAAACCACACTGTATAAGCGATTTAGACTTGATTTAGAAAATGTTATATTTATAAAATTTTCTTACCCTTAATGGCATTTTTTTTCTAGAACAAATTTGAAGTTAAAGGGGTCATAGGATGCCCATTTTCCACAAGTTGATATGATTCTTTAGGGTCTTAATGAAAAGTCTGTAACAGATTTTGGTTACAATTTCTCAATGGTAGTGCAAAAAACACCTTTTTTACCCTGTGAAAAACAGCTCTTTTCAGATCAAGCCGTTTTTGTAGCATTTTTCTTTAAATGTTAATGAGCTCTGCTGACCCCGCCCCTCTCTTCCGAGCTGCTCTCAGAGAGGCGCTTTCATCGTGACACTTGCTAATTAGCACATTATTAGGAAAGGCGATTTGCAAAGATTCATTACAAAACATTATACTCACTTCTTCTGTAGATGAGGCTGAATCATGAATGATTCGCGCGAACATAGACACGCATTTATGTAGATCGGGGGCGCATTCCCTTCAGAAACAAAGTAATCCACTGCAAGGTCAGCGGATCAGATGTCGGGAGTAAATGACGACTGCTATGTTCATTATTACATCCAACAACAGAACACCTCAGTCGCTTAGGAAGGAGTCATTCTTGTCTACATCTGCTCCGGCGTAAGAGGTAAGGTAAGACACCAGTCCAGTCTGTGCTGAAATGCTACTCTCAATCAAACTATCGTGGGAGGGGCCTGTTTTTGTGACGTCACACAGACAGGCATCTGAGATCGGCTCGATTTGAGAAAGGGGAAAACATTTAACCAGATAAAAAAAAAACAGTGGGTGGATTTTTATCATTATAGGGTGGTTGTGTACACACACTGCCAACACACATCTCAGTTCAAACAACTTGTAAAAGTGCATGTAGCATCCTATGACCCCTTTAAACTATTTACCAGCAGGCTAAAAAAGCTAACGTAATTCTAGATATTCCCTGAAAACAAGTCTTAATATATTATACATGTTTGCTTCTATTGTGCATTTCTCTTGTTTGGATATTTTTATCTAGAAACAAAAATACTTTTTACAAATGGTTATTTATTTATTTGTTTGTTTGTGTTTTTATTTATTTATTAATTATTATTATTATTATTATTGCATTGTAAGAATAAATGTGCATGCTATTCATCTACTGTAAATGTTGGTTGGTACATTCAATTTTAAAAGATAATGAATAACCATGAATAAGAATGCTTACCAAGAAATAACACTGACAAGAAAATACACTAGAGCTGCAAGTACACTCTAAAAATGCTGGGTCAAAAAGGGACAAACCCAGCTATTGGGTTGTTTTGACCCAGCGTTTGGGTTCAAAACAAACCAAACGCTGGGTCAAAACAACCCAATAGCTGGGTTTGTCCCTTTTTAACCCAGCATTTTTTTAGAGTGTATAAATAAATTGCTACAGTTGTTCTGGATGTATCTGCTCTGTATGAAAAAGACCAGCCTGGTTCTAACAACTTGTTCCTTTAACTTACAAACAGACATCAGAAAGATGCAAAGAGCTCTGAACTTGGACGTGTCATTCAGAATGTATTTAAGTCAGCGGCTACTTCAAAAATACCAGCGTACGAGGCCAAAATACAAATAAAGACATTGGGAGAGAGAGGAAACTCAAAAGTAGGACCGTGCATAATCCTTCAAGACACTAAATGCCAGAGCACATAAATAGGTTCCCTCCGTAAAAACAGAAGATAAAGCAGCGTGAATGGCAGGGCTACGGATTTAGGCTTTCTTTGAGATAGCATCCACTTGGACCAATCACAATCACTTATGTTGCAGTATGTTTTCTCACAACGAAATAAGCCTAACCCTAACCCAACTCTAACCCTCCTCGAAGTGAGAGCTGAAATATGCTCGTCACTGATTGAGAATGGCAACAGCAATCCCTTTTAATATGTTGCCTTTACGGACAATTGCTTATTCACCAAATCACCATGACAACTCCGAGGCACATCTCTCTCTCTCTCTCTCTCTCTCTCTCTCTCTCTTTCTTTCTTTCTCTCTCTCTGCAATTCAGTGCAAAACGTCTCCCGAAATGCTTTTTTTCCAAATCACCCTAACACCTCCGAGGCACATCTCTCTCTCTCTCTCTCTCTCTCTCTCTCTCTCTCTTTCTTTCTTTCTCTCTCTCTGCAATTCAGTGCAAAACGTCTCCCAAGTCTTTTAAACTACAGTTTGACAGTCTGGTCCTTGAAATTAAAACTGCAAAGCCAATCGAGACTGTCTTAAACGAAAATATCATAACATGTCATTATATAAAGTTGCTGTATTTTTGTTTGCGTGCAACAACCAAATATCAAGATTCTATGTTGAATGTATGTAACTACCATTAAAGGGTAAGCAGGCAATTCAGTGCAAAACGTCTCCCAAGTCTTTTAAACTACAGTTTGACAGTCTGGTCCTTGAAATTAAAACTGCAAAGCCAATCGAGACAGTCTTAAACGAAAATATCATAACATGTCATTATATAAAGTTGCTGTATTTTTGTTTGCGTGAAACAAGCAAATATCAAGATTCTATGTTGAATGTATGTAACTACCATTAAAGGTTGTATTTTGTGAGTGAGCCAAAAAAATCTTCAGTTTGGAGAAATTGAGAAATTTGAGAAATTGACATGTAAAACAAATGTGACAACTTCCCCTGATTTTTTTCTTAATGACAATTAAACTCATTTTCCCTCTAATGTGTTTGATATTTTACATATTAATTAGTTTAACTCTTGTCAATGATGTGCTATGCCAAAATATATACCGTAATAAAGTACAATTTATTTTATTTAAACATCATAGCATTGCAACAAACGATTTTAATGGAGCACTAAAGCAAATAAAAGTATAGCTGAATACTCGAGTTTATTATAAAAAAATTGTGCAGCAAACACACTGTGACAAATAATTTCAATTTAAGTCGTTTTACATTAAATCGATCAGTTCTATCAATTTATTTTGGTTATATTTTCATTTCAATTATATTTATACTGTTGGCTTTTTGCATGAAATCTGTTGTACACGCACGCACGCACGCACACACACACACACACACACACACACACACACACACACAAACACACATGTTTGTTTCTGTGAATTGTGGGGACTTTCCATAGACTTCTATTACTTTTATACTGACCCAACTATATTTTCTATCCCCTAACCCTAAACCTACCCCTTACAGACAACATGTTTGCATTGATAAACTTTCAGATAAGCATCATTTACTTTTTTTTTGTTTTTGTTTTACCTCGCTGGTACCGCAGGCCAATCCCCACAATGTCAAAAATGTCAGGTTTTACGTCCCCACAATGTAGCATAAACAAGTACACACACACACACACACACACACACACACACACACATAAGCACACATACACACGCATGCACACACACACAAAGTTTGAACAAAAAAATAACCTTATATTAATAGATCTTATGACAACTTCCCCATGTGACAGTACCATTTACACTGCAGAAATAAGTTCATTATAAATGTATACACGGTGTTTTTTTTTACCTGATATGTATTCAAGAGAGTGCTGTTACATCCAGATCACTCCATTTCACTCCCGTTCTATGATTGCTGCAGTGTAAATGCTCACTTTTTTCAATTTGCATATTTATTGTTTATAAATCTGGTAGGAACGTCCCAGAATTCGCATTGCTCAGTTTATTCACAAACAAAGACAAATTCTGCCCCGCGCGGCCCCTGAGACGTTTGATTGGTGGGATGCAGCCAGGTGATCAGCGTTAGAATTCCGAGCAGTCGGTGACTGGGCAACCGGAGCGCCGAGATTAAAGTCATTTGGATCTGAATGGCTGCTATAGTTTCCCGGATAAAACAGTAATTTAATCAATGAATGAGAATGCTTGCGCAGGCCATGTGTGTAAACACAATTGCTCAAGGGAAAGGAGATTGAGAATTCCCAGCGTGCAAGCTTAAAATCGCCAAAGTGGAGCTTTTCCGGCTTTTATATTTCCCTCGAAAAATACTCAAGTGACTTACTTTTGTCACCGTCGCCTAACCACAAGTCAGTCATTGGAGAGCTATTATGTTTATTTCTGCATATTTTGTTCTGTCATTTGCGCTCTACTTTAGTGCCTCGTGTGATTTCGAGCCTTCTGTCTCTATGAGGCTCAGCGGGGGTTTGAAAAGAAGGTGTGCCAAAGGTGACACCGAGGGATTTTCCTCTTTCAAAAGCCTCACGAAGCGACAATAAAGGAATTCATTATGGCACACACATCCCAATGAACCAGCATTTTACTCTGCGGTGCATTTCACAGAGGTTCTGCGCATCGGGCCTGCGTAGCGTAACACAAACGGATTCTTTCTTCTAAAAAGAGGAATTAGAGCATCGGATCCCTAGTGTTTTTCATCCTTCTCCCCCTTTCCGAGTATGTTTAATGACAGCTGGGAATTCGCTCCGACCCAGCCCCTTTACAGAGAGAGCTAATTAGCAGATTTCTTCCTGTCTGTGGTGCCACCAGATGGATTCCCAGAATGCAACCTGCCAATGTCAGTGAGCGGGGCTTCGCAGGTGGATCCAGTAGACTGGGACTGCTTGGAAATGGACTTCTGCGCTGCCCACCAGAATCCTGCTAACAATTTCTGCGTGTTTTCCAAGCCTTGTGAATTGTGAGGTCAGAGATTTATTCCACTGCTAATTATTGTTTTACAGGCAGTTAGGAGGGTGTAAAGTAATTGTGGATCGATGCATATTTAATGATGTGTATTAGTCAAGGCAAGTCAACTTCATTTCTATAGCGCTTTAATACAGACTGTCAAAGCAGCTTCTCAGAGACAAACAGACAAATAGCAGAATCAAGTATGGGAACTTGACTATGAAGACATTTTGGATTCTGCTGTAAAGCAGCTCTAAAAGACAACAGACCTTAGTCAGGGTAGTGCCATATTTAATTTTCGACAGGAACAAAAACGAGGTTGTGAGGGCTAGAAATAAAGTGCGTTCAGTGTTGTTTAACAACATGCCGATTGTTCACTTGACAAAATGTCTTACCCAACAAACTTTCAGTAGAGTAAAACCCCATAAAACTGTTTTGAAAGCTGTGAGTGAAAATTATGTGATCTAGACCCTTTATACAGTGACAGTGTTTATACTGCCTCGTTTTCATCCATGTTAAAGAGGTCCTATTATGCCCTTTTATTTGGTTTTTGGGGTGTCCTAGAATAGGTTTCAACAGGTGCTTGATTGTTCCAAAAACACATTATTTTTTGCTTAGTTCCTGAAGCCCCTCCTTCCAAAATACTGACTGGGCAGCTGGCCCAGTGCGTTGTAATTGGCGAACCACTTAGAGCGTGTTCTGGAAATGTCACTTTCCTCACCATAACCATGCCATGGCGACAACACTTTACAAAAGCATCTCTTCTTCATCTTCTCCAGCGTAGCTCAACGTAACTCAACCCACCCCTCTTTTTTTTGCATGTTCCGTGGGCTGGGATTATTTAGATGAGTGGTTTTGTGGTGTCACAAGATTCCGAAGAAGTGCATTGTAGTCTAAAGGAGACGTTTGTTGTGGGTCTTAAAGTGTTTTCTGTTAAACAGATTATCACCCTTTAAGCCCGGGATACACTGCACGATTTTGACTGTCACAGATGAAAGATTGCCATCGTGAAGCAATCGTGGTGATTTCTGTGATCGTGGCTCTTAATCGGTGGTCCTATGTCGTACAGTGAGAGAGGTTCAAAGACGGGCGTTTTCCCGGTCTTGTGACCAAAGATAGCCTACGATAGTTTTCTGACAGTGTCAGAAATTCAGCACAATCAACGCACAGTGTGTTTGCTGCAACGACCTGCGTCTACTCAGCAGCCAATGAAATTGCAACATGAAATGACGTATTTATCCACGCGACCAGCGGCGCTACAATTTCAATGCCATGGAGGCAAATAAAAGTAGACGGTATACTGGTATGTGGGATACCCATAAAGAACAAATTCTTGTTGAGTTGTGGCAGCAAAGGGCATGTTTGTACGATGTGTCCTCTAGCTGCTATCATGACCGCACCAAAAAGGACATAGCATGGAAGGAGATAGCGGAGGAACTGCAGCTGCCAAGCTCCCTGTGCAAAACTGGCATCCCAAGTTGTCCTCTTTTTCCGAGCCATGAGTGGGTACATATTGCCCTCTTCCGCCGGCGCCTCTTCTTTGTTTCAGCGCACATGAAAAGCAAAACTGCCAAAGCGTGATCCATCTTGATGTACCGGTATTTGTTTACCACTAGCGCATGCTGATGACGTTGCACTAAAGTGTGTCGCAGCCTACGATTCAATAGGTGTCATCATCGTATAGTCTACATGCTTGTCGTACCCAAGTTTAAACGATCCATGTCGCACAGTGTGATAAAGTAATGATCTTATAGGATTGCTAAAATCGTGCAGTGTATCCCGGGCTTTAGAGTGGACTTAATAACCTTTTTTCTTGCTTAAACGGCAACATTACACATTACTAACCCTAACCCTAACCCTAACCCTAACTAAAGTTGAAAAAGTGAAAAAGCATAATTGGACCCATTTAAATTCCATACTGGCATCAAACCAGACTAAGGTCTATATAGTGTCATTATTTGACTGAACTCAAGTCAGTTCAGTGTTGGTTCACTTGACAAAATGTCTTACCCAACAAACTTTCAGTAGAGTAAAACCCCATAAAACAGTTTTGAAAGCTGTGAGTGAAAATTATGTGATCTAGACCCTTTATACAGTGACAGTGTTTATACTGCCTCGTTTTCATCCATGTTAAAGAGGTCCTGGACTTAATAACCTTTTTTCTTGCTTAAACGGCAACATTACACATTACTAACCCTAACCCTAACCCTAACCCTAACTAAAGTTGAAAAAGTGAAAAAGCATAATTGGACCCATTTAAATTCCATACTGGCATCAAACCAGACTAAGGTCTATATAGTGTCATTATTTGACTGAACTCAAGTCAGTTCAGTGTTGGTTCACTTGACAAAATGTCTTACCCAACAAACTTTCAGTAGAGTAAAACCCCATAAAACAGTTTTGAAAGCTGTGAGTGAAAATTATGCCACATAGACCCTTTATACAGTGACAGTGTTTATACTGCCTCGTTTTCATCCATGTTAAAGAGGTCCTATTATGCCCTTTTATTTGGTTTTTGGGGTGTCCTAGAATAGGTTTCAACAGGTGCTTGATTGTTCCAAAAACATTATTTTTTGCTTAGTTCCTGCAGCC
>NW_015507065.1:158226-163226 GCF_001515645.1 Sinocyclocheilus grahami
ATAGCATGGAAGGAGATAGCGGAGGAACTGCAGCTGCCAAGCTCCCTGTGCAAAACTGGCATCCCAAGTTGTCCTCTTTTTCCGAGCCATGAGTGGGTACATATTGCCCTCTTCCGCCGGCGCCTCTTCTTTGTTTCAGCGCACATGAAAAGCAAAACTGCCAAAGCGTGATCCATCTTGATGTACCGGTATTTGTTTACCACTAGCGCATGCTGATGACGTTGCACTAAAGTGTGTCGCAACCTACGATTCAATAGGTGTCATCATCGTATAGTCTACATGCTTGTCGTACCCAAGTTTAAACGATCCATGTCGCACAGTGTGATAAAGTAATGATCTTATAGGATTGCTAAAATCGTGCAGTGTATCCCGGGCTTTAGAGTGGACTTAATAACCTTTTTTCTTGCTTAAACGGCAACATTACACATTACTAACCCTAACCCTAACCCTAACCCTAACTAAAGTTGAAAAAGTGAAAAAGCATAATTGGACCCATTTAAATTCCATACTGGCATCAAACCAGACTAAGGTCTATATAGTGTCATTATTTGACTGAACTCAAGTCAGTTCAGTGTTGGTTCACTTGACAAAATGTCTTACCCAACAAACTTTCAGTAGAGTAAAACCCCATAAAACAGTTTTGAAAGCTGTGAGTGAAAATTATGTGATCTAGACCCTTTATACAGTGACAGTGTTTATACTGCCTCGTTTTCATCCATGTTAAAGAGGTCCTATTATGCCCTTTTATTTGGTTTTTGGGGTGTCCTAGAATAGGTTTCAACAGGTGCTTGATTGTTCCAAAAACACATAATTTTTTGCTTAGTTCCTGAAGCCCCTCCTTCCAAAATACTGACTGGGCAGCTGGCCCAGTGCGTTGTAATTGGCGTCAAACCAGACTAAGGTCTATATAGTGTCATTATTTGACTGAACTCAAGTCAGTTCAGTGTTGGTTCAGTTCAGATCAATAACAGTGTGAACTTCATCAATCTGAAACAAGTCCAGTTCAGCTATAAATAGCACAAAAGGCAGCAATGTCGTTATTCAGCTTGAATCTGTTCAATGTTGATTCAATTCAGTTCAATACCAGTGTTGATGTTGTAAGATGTGTTTCGGCTGTGAAGCAGCCCTACAGAAAAGGATAGTGCCACCATCCAGCTTAGGTCAGTTCAGTTTTTGTTCTCATCCAGTGGTCTCAGTCTATGTGTTTACATCGACAAATTACTGCAAGTTAAGTGTCTTTCAGACCCCAACTATTGAAAGCAGATCATCAACCTTTTCTGAACCCCTCAACCCAGAGAATTTAAAAAGACTAGATTTTCTCAATAACACAGTGGCGAGTGTTATATGGGCAGACACCACTCACACTTTTCTTTAGATGTAAAGATCTAGTTCGCATTCAAACTGTAGATATTCAACCATTGCTGTTTACTTAGTAGTGAAACCCTTACCAAAGTGCAGCATCCTCAGGAGCAAGCAACGTACACTTCTGCAGAGAGCAGATTGTCACTTTCATCCAGAGAATTGAGGATTTACTGCTGTTTTTAAGGTTAATGTACAGAGCCAGGCATGCAAAGTCACAGCCGCACAATGGGATGTGCAAAGGACTCCAAAGTGACCTGGGCTGTATGCAAACGGTACATTGTGTTCCTGTAGCTCAGCTTCTCGGGCATGACACTAGTAATGCCAAGGTCATGGGTTTGATTCCCGAAAATGTGTGGAATGCACTGTAAGTCACTTTGGATAAAATAATCTACTAAAATAATCTAAAATTATAACTGCAAGAGAAAAGTAAAGCTATTATTGATTGTGTAAAGTAATGTGTAAAAAGCATTTTTTTTTTTGAGTAAAGCAAAAAGTTTGCTGCATAATATCTTCTCAAGTAATGTCTCATCCATTATTTTTACATTTAAGCACAGATATAATACTGTACACATTTAAGACCATACCAATTATCTTTTATTATTTATTTTTAGAAAACATAATATTCCTTTGCTGATGATATGCCAAATATAAAGCCGTTTCTCTTAAATAACTAGATGGTAGCAGTGCTTTGATTGGCTGAGGGTTCACACAAACTATTAAGAACAGCTATTCTTATGGGATATATTTTCCCTACACCGCATAAAAAGAAAAACAAAACCTCCTTTTGCTGAAACAAGACTATTATAGGCGGTATAATAACTCCCAAGTGCCTGAGAGGGAAACAAAATAAGATACAGTGTTTGATTAGCTCTAAAACTGAGAAACATGAAAACTGCTTCCATTATGGAATAATTCACCCAGAAATAAAACTATATATATTTATATTTCAGCACAGACCACCATTCAAAAGTTTGGGGTTGGTAAGAAAAAGTATCTTCTGCTCATCAAGGTTGCATTTATTTAAATAAAAATACAGTAAAAACTGTGATTTTATGAAATATTATCACAATCTAAAATAACGGTTTTCTATTCTGGTTTTCTGCTCTTTTATTGCTGTGATGGAAAAGCTGAATTTTCAGCTGCCATTACTCCAGTCTCCAGTGTCACATGACCCTTCAGAAATGTTGAACACAGCTGCCTATTTTTTTTTTCAGGATTTTTTTAGGAATAAAAAGTCTAAACAACATTTATTTGGGGAAAAAACATTTTAGTAGCATTATAAATGTCTTTAATTTCATGCAATTTAATGCATCCTTGCTGATTAAAAGTATTAATTTCCTTCAAAAATAACATGTATATGCATTCTTAAAGCACTCTTTGATTGCCTTTTTCCAAATTTTACTTTTTTTACTTGTGGGGTGTTGAGACTGTGTGTGTTATTGTCATCGGTGTTATCATGTGTAACCTGCAGCTCCAGATTGATTCACAGAGTCACCTAGCATTTATGGCTCAGATGATTGCTGCTATCTTTTCTTATTTTTAAGATGCTGCACGCTTCTGGGGGTCCTGCGCCAGCTGAGCAGCTACCGTTGGGATGAATATGAATTGAGATGAACAGATAGCTTTATCGACCCCCATTGGTGTGCATGTCTTGTAACCAAACAAAGTCACATTTGGATATGTGGAAGTTTGAATGTCCTGTGGTGCCACCAGATGGATTCCCAGAATGCGACTTACCAATGTCACTGAACAAGGTGCGATGCATTTTCATTTTTAAGCAAACTATTCCTTTAAGTTCGAGTTGTGTTACCAATACAAGCTGTCACTGTGTGAATCAGGTATACTGTACAGTACAATTCCATTGAGATTTTGTCTTTTGCACTAAAGGTAGACATGTTCACACTGATCAATCTATAAATAACCCCTCATATTTCTGTTTTGAGAGGAGGTCATTGTTATAGAGAGCATAGAGGCTTGTGCAAGGTGAACCGTAGACTGTCAGGAGGTATCGAGAGGGTTAGGAGAAAATACAGCTTCTAGCAGCACATCAAAGAAGCCACTGAATGAATTATTAATTATACTGGGAGAGAAATTCTGACAGTCAGAAAGTAACAAACAAAGGTGAGATAGAAAAGAGAAAACACACCAAAACGGCACTTATGATAATGATGCAAGCAGCAAAAGAATAATATATAAACCAGAATGAAATTTAAGCCATTATTCAATGACCTATGTAACGAGAAGACCAGTTTCCAAGAACATGATTCCAATGAGTGCAAACTCAATGGTGTCCCAGCCCGTCAATCTGTTCAGCTGTGCAAGAGTCTGTGTGTATACATTTATCACCATCAGTACCAAAGCTCACAGCGAGGGCGATATTCAGATAGACTCACAGCTTTATTTCTCCAGCGTCCCCAGGAACAGAAGTTCCAGACTCTCCCACCTGCAAAGCCTCCATCTGCTCCTTTTGTCACAGAGCAACAAAACGAGAGAGGCAGCAACCGTTAACACAACACTGCGGTCCCAACTAGTGCTGCTTCTGCAGGTTGCTCTCTAGTTTGAGCAGTCCGACTGCTGTAGAAGCTTATTATTGTGGTTAGCAGTGGTTTTGGTCTTATTGTCAACCCAACAAGATGCAGTTGTTTAAGCAACAGCAAGAAGGCTGTATTATACCTAAATACCAACGTCACAATTAGCCACTTTTGGTTCTCCAAAGAACCTTGCAGTGACCAGGTCTTTTTTTTTTCCACAATGGTTCCATGGACGTTAAAGGGTCATAGGGTCAATGCAAATAACCAATTTTTTTATTTATAAGAATGTAGATCCATAGAGTGTTGGATGCTGGTGTGGTGTGGAAGAACCTGACTGATCTGCACAAATCCCAGACCTGAACCCCACCGAACACATTTGGGTTGAATTGGAATGCTAATTGTGAGTCCCTTTTCCCAGTGCCTGACCTCACTGATGCTCTTGTGTCTGAATGGGAGAAAATCCCTGTTGCCATGTTCTGATTTAGTGGAAAGCCTTCACGGAAAAATGTAAGCTCTTATACAACAAATAGGAGACAGACTCCTTATGAATACCAATAGTTTTGAAATTAAATGGTCAGAAAGAACACGTGGATGTGGTGAATGTGTCTTCACATACAGTACTTTGAGTCTTACAGCATATATATATATATATATATATATATATATATATATATATATATACACACACACACACATTAGGGTTGCAACATTTTATTAGAGTAAAACAATGAAATATTACTTTATAAATCATTAAAATTTGGCAAAGTCTACTTGCACTAAGTGTATTTGATTCAGTGTGTCATTATTCTGCTATTCTTACTCTCCTGTTCTCTCTCCAAAACGGTTGATGACAAAAATCTAAAATCAATTTCTTTTAAAATGATCTCAAGCATGAAATACACTGTATGAGCCTCCCTCTAATACCACCTACTACAAACTAGCAATAATATTTAAAAGCATATTAGATATTTTAAAAAGGACAAGGTCTATAATATGCCCCTTCTTGTTTCATAGGAAATATGTCAACACAGGACAGAAAATGGCATTCATCAAACTATTTCATAAGGTCTTTATTACATTTAGTCATTTAGTCATTATTAAATGTCA
>NW_015507065.1:168226-183936 GCF_001515645.1 Sinocyclocheilus grahami
TCGAGGATATGAAATCCACGTGATGTACTTCTGCAAAAACGACAAGTAAAATAAAAGCTAAGAGAGCTTGACGGGCTGAATGTGTGAGGTCAGCATAACCTCTGTGAAAAATACTAAAGTTACATGCGCAGAGATCAGGTCGACTGGTTAAACTGCTATTTTTGGGTCAGTGCCGTCATATTTCTATCGGCTTTGACATGCATCCAACCTAAGTCAGGAGTTATCATAGCAATAATTATGTAAAGTTCAGGTCCCGCCCACAATGGACTTATTTTAAAATCAGATTGCCCCCTGAATTACCTTCACAAACCCAGACAGCATCGCACGGCCGGTTCTTACTGGGGCTGCTGTTGCTAGGCAACTGAAGACACTGGCTCTGGATGCTCTGAAATTCCTTGGTTCAAAAAGACTCTATTTAATGCATTACAAAAGCAAAATTAATATGTGTGAATCTCAAAATCACAGAGAATTCAGTCTGGTGACACAGAAAATTTTGTGCTCTTACATGACTTGTACATGGACCTTGTCACTGGATTTCCTAGATAATAGAACTGAATTCACTCTCAGCAGCAGTGTTTCACAGTAACCAATTAAGATTCTAGGGAATGAAGACTTATTACACAGAGCTAAACTACATTCTTACTTTGAGAAAAGTATGATTGATAGGCTCATTAGCAAACAGAAGCAGTCCACATAGCAAAGAAAACTCACAAAGGAGATCTTTTTAATATCTCATTTGTTCCTCCTAGACCACAATGAGATTTCTCCTCCTGCTTCACTCCAGTACACTGCAAATAACTAACTAACTAATGTATATATATATATATATATATATATATATATATATATATATATATATATATAAACACACACACACACACACACACACACATATTCCCAAAAAATTTATTATAGACCATTCCACACTTAATCAATATATTTTCTTTAAACATAAAACACAATCTTACATTTAACAGGAAAGCACAATTTTCACTCAAGATAAAGAAAGATAGACAGTCAGTAGTTAAGTTAAGTTAAGTTAAGTTTAATAAACATGAGGATAACTAAGATCACTAAAGAGCAACACGTTTTTCCTCTTAAAATGCAATAATACTGTATCATGTGGCATATCATAGAAGCCTCTTGAAGCACTTGTGCTTTATATAATGTAAGCTTTTTTTAGTCTGTATTTTGGCTGTTATACGCACAGCCTTTAATGTTGACAGGTTGATTTGTGTTTCTGGATTTTAGTTGTCATTGTTATTTCATTTTTTTGTCACTGTGATCCCTAAGAACATGTCGTACTGCTGGTGACCTGTTCCAAGTTATATATCAAGGTCTTTAGCTTGCAGGTATTTTACTAGAACTGTTGACAGTATCTGACACAACAGCGTCTAAGACACCTTTCCTCAATGTGAATACTGCTGCCACAGAGATACGGGTATGAACACATTTCTCTATAAATAGAATAAACAGGATGGGAAAATATGCATATATTTAAATCTACATTTTCTACTAAATACAGTGTAATGTTTACAGTTTTTAATTTCCATCCTAAAAATGGTGTTTGGTGTTGGTGCTGAAATAAAGACCGAACTGAACTGAATTAAAGTAAGTCGATGGCTCCATCTGGTGACAAAGAAGAGTTAACATAAGCTGTACTTACCTGTAAAATGCAGTACATAACTATGAAAACTTCCTCTATGTTGACTCCTATTAAGAGCCGTGCTTGACTCTGCCTCTTTTCATTTAAAAGTAGTAGTAGTAGGAGTAGTTGTAGTAGTAGTAGGAGCAGTAGAAGCAGTAGTAGTAGTAGTAGTAGTAGTAGAAGCAGTAGAAGTAGCAGCAGCAGTAGTAGTCATAGTAGTAGAAGCAGTAGAAGCAGCAGCAGCAGTAGTAGTAGTAGAGGCAGTAGAAGCAGCAGCAGCAGCAGTAGTAGTAGTAGTAGAAGCAGTAGAAGCAGCAGCAGCAGTAGGAGGAGTAGTAGTAGAAGCAGTAGAAGCAGCAGCAGCAGTAGGAGGAGTAGTAGTAGAAGCAGTAGAAGCAGCAGCAGCAGTAGGAGGAGTAGTAGTAGAAGCAGTAGAAGCAGCAGCAGCAGTAGGAGGAGTAGTAGTAGAAGCAGTAGAAGCAGCAGCAGCAGTAGGAGGAGTAGTAGTAGAAGCAGTAGAAGCAGCAGCAGCAGTAGGAGGAGTAGTAGTAGAAGCAGTAGAAGCAGCAGCAGCAGTAGGAGGAGTAGTAGTAGAAGCAGTAGAAGCAGCAGCAGCAGTAGGAGGAGTAGTAGTAGAAGCAGTAGAAGCAGCAGCAGCAGTAGGAGGAGTAGTAGTAGAAGCAGTAGAAGCAGCAGCAGCAGTAGGAGGAGTAGTAGTAGAAGCAGTAGAAGCAGCAGCAGCAGTAGGAGGAGTAGTAGTAGAAGCAGTAGAAGCAGCAGCAGCAGTAGGAGGAGTAGTAGTAGAAGCAGTAGAAGCAGCAGCAGCAGTAGGAGGAGTAGTAGTAGAAGCAGTAGAAGCAGCAGCAGCAGTAGGAGGAGTAGTAGTAGAAGCAGTAGAAGCAGCAGCAGCAGTAGGAGGAGTAGTAGTAGAAGCAGTAGAAGCAGCAGCAGCAGTAGGAGGAGTAGTAGTAGAAGCAGTAGAAGCAGCAGCAGCAGTAGGAGGAGTAGTAGTAGAAGCAGTAGAAGCAGCAGCAGCAGTAGGAGGAGTAGTAGTAGAAGCAGTAGAAGCAGCAGCAGCAGTAGGAGGAGTAGTAGTAGAAGCAGTAGAAGCAGCAGCAGCAGTAGGAGGAGTAGTAGTAGAAGCAGTAGAAGCAGCAGCAGCAGTAGGAGGAGTAGTAGTAGAAGCAGTAGAAGCAGCAGCAGCAGTAGGAGGAGTAGTAGTAGAAGCAGTAGAAGCAGCAGCAGCAGTAGGAGGAGTAGTAGTAGAAGCAGTAGAAGCAGCAGCAGCAGTAGGAGGAGTAGTAGTAGAAGCAGTAGAAGCAGCAGCAGCAGTAGGAGGAGTAGTAGTAGAAGCAGTAGAAGCAGCAGCAGCAGTAGGAGGAGTAGTAGTAGAAGCAGTAGAAGCAGCAGCAGCAGTAGTAGTAGTAGTAGTAGTAGTAGTAGTAGAAGTAGTAGAAGCAGTATTATTATTATTATTATTATTATTAGTAGTAGTAGTAGTAGCAGCAACAGCAGCAGCAGCAGCCGTAGTAGTAGTAGTAGCAGTACTAATAATAGTAGTAATAAGCATACATAATCACAACTTGAAATTAAATGACTTAATATAGGCTGACACATTGCATGCATGGCTGATAAGCTTTTCTTTCATGAAAGAATTACTTTGTGATATAAATGAATGAATTGATTATCAAATTATGATTAAATCATGATTAATGCATAGCTAATTTAGTCACACATTCTTATTATCAAAATTTAAATTTGACATGTGAGCTATCAATGTGCACCCAATTATTAATAACTGTTAGGGATTCAGTGGTAAAACTATTTATATACAGCAGTCACATATGCATTTTTACAGAACATATTGAACTGATTTTTTTTTCTTTTTTTTATTCTTAAAAGTTGACATGATGCTGCATCTGTGACACTGGGTGCCAGTATAAGGCCAAGACATCTGCCATATGATATTATCAGCATTTTAAAAGCAATTTTAAAAGCAAAACATTAAAAAGAGGGAAGAATGTGAGTCGTGCTTAAAATACTGAGTGCACCTTTAAGCAAACAGTCAGTAATAAAAAGCAAAGAAGTAGTTATGTGTTGCTATGTTTGTTGCTATCTACTGTTTGATTTAATATGAGCCTACACAGCTCTGCTCCCTGCTGATTTCACTCAGGTTTTAGTTTTTTTAAATGACAACAAAAATGAAGCAGTTTTTACATAAAATTAGGTAAATATATTAGAGATTAAATGACTGATCACGTTAAACATGTTTTTACAACCATTACTTCATTCTCCTATAATTTTTTTTTTCCCCGTTCTGTGAACATACCAAAAAGTGTTTTTTTTTCTTTCGCTTCTCTGCACTGCTCCTTTGAAAGCTGCAAAATGAACAACTAAATATTGTTTAATACTGTACATGGTCCATTTACACATCTGACGCCATCTTGCATTGCACTGAAACAAAAAAAGATGAGGGAGATAAGACCCTTATTCCTCGTCTGGGATTGTGTAGAGCCTTTTGAAGCTGCACTGAAACTGTAAATTTGACCTTCAACTGCTTGGTAGCTGTTGAAGTCCACTATAAGGAGACTAATCCTGTAATGTTTTCATCAAAAACCTTCATTTCTTTTCGACTGAAGAAAGATAGACGTAAAAATCTTGAATGACATGACAGCTTGTGAGTGGTTAGATGTTGAGTGTTATTTGAGTGTTTCCTGTGGAGCTAATGTTAATTAATTGATGTGAGCTTTATACAATAGTACCAAGCTGACTCCGCATTATGTCTTGCATAACACATAATAAACAAAAACGTGTTACAGCACAGTATATATTTTCCAAATATTTGTACACTATATGCATAAATATTGCAATTGCAATGGGATGAAAACAAAATTCAGCTTAGTGTAAATTGACACCTTTATGAACAATGCATACATCTGAACTGGGCAGCATGGTCTTAATTTAGCATACGTGCATTTTCCCTTGCATATTCAGCAGTGTGGTTACACACATATAATCTAAGTTGGCCTCTGTAACACATTGATTATTACAGTCATCCTAATCAATTATTAAGTTCTCTAATGCACATTTTCAGAGATGACTTTTTCACACCTCAAGTCGTAAGCAGTCCTCACCAGAACTCTCACTGTAAGTTTTGTGTACACTCTTACATACAGTCACCAAAGGCACAGTGGGCAAGTTAAACAGGCCATAAGCAAGAGTTGCATTCTGAATCTCGACTATTGATGGAAATGAAGCTACTGAGAGTTCACAGAAATTAAAGTAAGTATGTTATGAAGTTATCTATAATTATTCACTGTATTTTGAAGTGTCCGTCCATGGTAACAACACCGTGACACGATAAACTGTGGAGTAATATGAAATACGGAACACATATCTAGTCTGGGGCGTAAAAGCCTTGGAGTTTGTGCTCAGACACAGCAACAGGTTTTTGAAATCATTGATTACTAGATTAGGCTTTTCCACAAATGTTTCTGGCTTCTGGATTGGTGCCTGCTGGGCAAGCGGCAACCTTCCGGTCTCTCTCATGCAAACCAACACGGAAGTGACTAAAACTGCAATTCATCGACTGGCCGCTAGAGGCTGGCTCCAAAAGGGACTCGGCTCGGTTTGCGTTTCCACTACATTTTAGTACCGCTTTAGAGTGGGAGGGATTATTCACACGTCGTTATAATTTCCCCACCTCTATTGCCTCGACTCCTGAAAAATTTTTCATTCCGTGTCGCCCCATCAAGCTCTTGCTGGATCCACTCCTCTGCTATCAGCGAGAGGAACGTCTGTACTTTCTCAACAGACAATGAAACAGACACTTTTTGGTTGTTAAAAAGGATGCGCTTGTTCAAAACAGCTGCGTTCGATCCTTCGCTGGCTGTGTAATTGCTACTTGAAAAGAGGGTAATTGGAGTCGTGTGTTCCACTGTTGTGACTTGACTACGGCATTCATCACAGCAAGAGAAGACTAAAGGATTTCTAAAGGACTGAGTCTCCATCAGTCCACATTCAGATAGGAAGTGAACTATTAGTTTTATGACAGTACTAAAATTTCAGAAATGTATATCATTGATAATCATTGATATTTTATAACAATAAAAATATTAACAAATAAAATAAAGCAATGGCATGTGGCCTTCAAATGTTTCTCAAATACGTTTTTATGCTTATAATATTTTAACAGCTGAGGATGCAAACCAATTAGGTTTGACCATTAACCGGCACCAGAGAACTGCCAACATTCAAATGAGTCAAATTATTCAAATAAGGGTGGTTTAGGTCAAAGGGGTTTGGCTGACATATTTTTTTTTTAATATCTCTGGAAGGCTATAGTAAAAATATTACTAAAACATATTATAGTAAAAATATGTAACATAGCAAGGCTACATTAAAATAATATGTCACTCACCAAATAAATAAACTGTGGACAATAAAACAAAGACAACTTAGTAGACATACAAACGAAATGCTTGAGGTTTTCAGGTATCTGACAGCATTACATGACTTTGCTGGTTATTATTGCATGGAATTGTTTGTAGAGGTGGAAAGTAACTAATTACAAATACTTTCGTTACAGTACTTGAGTGCACTTTTTAATTTTTTCTATTTTCTTGAGTATAATTAAATTGTGGTACTTTTACTTTTTTGTTAAAGAAACTACTTTGTTTGGTCTTCCAAAAGAGCTTCGTCATGCCTAGAGCTGATCCGTGCTGGTCGCTGAGGAAATACACCAACTTCGCACTGTGGATCGCCGGATCAGCTTTTACCGTGGACGAAGCGGAGTCCAGCCCGGGATTGTCACATGTGGTTGCCGCAAGCCCGCCCGCCGCCGCTCCACTCACTCTAGGCCTCCGTCCTTCGCTCACTCAAGCCAGCCGTGTGTGACGCTGTGTTTCGTTGTGAAAGCGAAACTACTTTGTTTGGCCTTCTAAAAGAGGACATGACTAGAAATCAGTGGCTAAGTTGTATTTGCAACACTGTTCCAGAACAGTTCAACCCAAATATTCCGATGTGTACAGTGCATTTTATGGAGGACTGTTTCCTGATCCTGGGAGAGTAGACTACAATGCTGGCTGTTCTGACTCACAGACTGTAAGTATGTTTTTTATATTTAAATAATTTGCCACTGATGATTCAAACGCGAGTTTTGAGCAGTGTAGAGTAGCGTTTGTAGTTTGTAATTTCTCCGATCACAAATGCAGACATGGTTTTATGTTTACGCGGCGCGATGCAATGCAACGAGTAAAAAGACAGTATAAGTCATTATAATCCGTAATTATGTCCCCACTGGATGCAACAAATGCCTCATTTATAATGGGTTTTAATGTTTTTGTCTCGTCAATCCGGCCGGACAAGGCATCACAACATGGAAAGGGGCGTAATATTTCCGTCACACGCTTGAGGTATTCGGCCAATCACAACACACTGGATAGCTGGCCAATCAGAGTACACCTTGCTTTTCAGAACGATGAGCTTTGTAAAAATCAACGCTTTTCAGAAAGGCGGGGCATAGAGGAGAAACGTTTCGGTTATGTACGGTAACCCTCGTTCCCTGAAGGAGGAAACTGAGACGTCACATCGGTGACCGACGAATTGGGATATCGCTTCGATAGACCAATCTACTTTGAGTGTAAACTAAACGAGCCAATGCACATTGGCATGCAATTATTGCATCCAACTGCCGCTGATCACAGCGTGAGTATAATAAGGCAGTAGGTGCAATGCATACCAGGTTTTCGCTGAGGAGCCGAGCCGGCGACCTGGCCGCTCAGCGGTGGTACAGCAACCGTGGCGACAGGACGTGACGTCTCCGTTCCCTCCTTCAGGGAACGAGGGTTACCATACGTAACCGAGACATTCCCTTTCAGTCGGTTACTCCGAGTCACGTCGGTGACCGACGAATTGGAATCCCTACCAAAGCGCCATGGTGCTGCCCCTTCCAGTGCCCTGTGCGAGCCGCCTGCGCCCCTATCTGGTGTAGGCCGGGGCTCGGGACAAGTAGTTCCACTCACCATTTTTCAAAGCATTACCTTACTGAGTGAGATTGGATAACAATGGGAAAACGTAACCGCTCCACTTGGAACAGGGACGCTGCGGAAGGCCCATCCCTCCCGAAGGTGTTTTCTGAGGCAAATACACATATAGCATCCACTTAGGTGTATATGGAGAACTGGAGGTGATTGTAACCCTCTTGGAAAGGCAGAAGTCTGCCGGGGAAACACGGGCTCTATGGCTATACCATGGACTATACACATACGAGAAACGCTTAGGTCTCAATATGGAACCCAGCCTTCCACAGTTCCCGTGGATTCATCGTGAAGGCCTGGCGCCGGACGTTCCGCCTCATCCGTCAGGGTGACGGAGGATCTCAACAGGGTCTGTGGCGGTACGGAGCTCTTTCAGAACCGGATCGTGACCACACTCGTGCAGGTCCTTCAGTGTCTTAGCCTGGTGCACCTGCAGTAATGCCATGGCGTGTAAGGCGGAAGCAGCTTCCCCGCAAGCTATATAGGCACCGCCAGTTAGACCAGACGAATGCCTACAGGCCCGGGAAGGATGTACCGGGTCTCCCCACCAGGAGGAGGCGGACTTAGGACACAATTGCATCGCTACCGCCCACTCCACTGGGGGGATCGCCGAATATCCCTTCGCTGCACCGCTGTCGAGGGAGGTGAGGGAGGAGGAGCCCGCCGGCCTGTTTCTGGCAGTAAAAGGTGCCGTCCACGACCTGGTGAGCTCGTCATGCACTTCCGGGAAGAAAGGCACCGGGACGGGGTGCTGAGAACCAGCGCGAGCCACCCCGAGAAACCAATCATCCAGCCTTGAGAGCTCGGGACACGGTGGAGGTTTCCACTCGAGCCCGACCCTTTTGGCGGCCCGGGAAAGCATAGCTGTCATCTCCGGATCCGATTCAGGCTTTGCCACCGTCCCGGAGGGCGGCAGCGTGGCCGAATCTTCATCGGAGAGCTCTCCCTCCGATGCTGAGATCGACATCTGGTCGGGGGGAGGTCCACTGGATACCGCTGGTACGCTCTTTAAAGAGGGCCCAGCGCGTTCCGTGGGTCACTCCACTGGATCGGAGGTGCAAGAGGATTGATGGTCCCCAGAGAGTTGGTTCCCTGCGGGGTTTGCCATCACTGTAATGCTCAAACCGCCCGTGCTACTGCCGGAAGTGGTTCTTGCCTGTCCGCCAGAAGATCCGTCGTCTTTATAAAGACGGATCGGTGGAGCTCTTTTAGAGAAATTTACTCTTTAGGAAATGCTCTTTTAGTGCTGAGGCACACAGGGGAGATGGCCGCTTGCAACATGACAGGGGGTAGTGCAGCCTGAAGTGCGCAACCCACTCGACACTGGAACGACCACTGCTAAAGCACCGTCTTGCCAACACAGAAAGCTTCCGAGAGTGTGCTGAACTCGTAGTTCTCGAAATGAATATAGAGCAGAACGATGTTGTCGCTCGGCTTCGAAACGAAAAGCTGGTATGCATTGCACATGCTGCCTTATTATACTTACGCTGTGATCAGGGGCAGCTGGATGCAATAATTGCATGCCAATGTGCATTGGCTCGTATAGTTTACATTCGAAGTAGATTGGTCTATCGAAGCGATATCCCAGTTCGTCGGTCACTGACGTGACTCAGAGTGACTGACTGAAAGGGAACAATAATGTACAGTATGTGGAAAATAATGTGTTTTTTAACCTTAAACCGCATAAACACATTTCATTACACCAAATACACAAAATAATGTTCTTTTTAGCAACATCATATGACCCCTTTAAAATCCGCACAAAGGAATCGATAAGATGCAACGATCAATAACAACTAGACGATCCCTAACCTTAAAAGCATCCTATTCCAGAATTGGAATAGATTTTTGATGTTTAAATTGTTAAATAAAATGCTCTTTTTTTTGTCCTACCGAAAATCTGCCTGAAGTCTACCTTTGTTATTATTACAAACTACACGTTCAATGTGATTTTTAACCATTCAAGTCAAGAAGACTCATGGGCTGTTTTCTCTGCTGCACACACATCCTTGTGTACATGTTCTTTAGCCTGTTGACTTTCATTCATAGTATTCAGCTAACAAGGAAATATTTTGCAATAAGAGTTAGAATAAATGTAAATGGTATCTAAGATTTTTTTATTCTTTCTTTCTTTCTTTCTTTCTTTCTTTCTTTCTTTCTTTCTTTATTTATTTATTTATTTATTTATTTATTTCTTTCTTTCTTTCTTTCTTTCTTTCTTTCTTTCTTTCTTTCTTTCTTTCTTTCTTTCTTTCTTTCTTTCTTTCTTTCTTTCTTTCTTTCTTTCTTTCTTTCTTTCTTTCTTTCTTTCTTTCTTTCTTTCTTTCTTTCTTTCTTTCTTTCTTTCTTTCTTTATTTATTTATTTATTTATTTATTTATTTATTTCTTTATTATCATATATTTTTTACCTTATTGGAATCGAAATGAGGAATTGACAAGAATCGGAATCATACAAATTCAAACAATGCCCAACCTTACCCATACCCCACATTATTTTTTACTGGCACATTTCAATTCACAGTGTTAAACCCTTTATTTTCTTTTAAACTTCTTTCTTTCTTTCTTTCTTTCTTTCTTTATTTCTTTCTTTCTTTATTTATTTATTTATTATCATATATTTTTTACCTTATTGGAATCGAAATGAGGAATTGACAAGAATCGGAATCATACAAATTCAAACAATGCCCAACCTTACCCATACCCCACATTATTTTTTACTGGCACATTTCAATTCACACTGTTAAACCCTTTATTTTCTTTTAAACCCTCACTTACCCTTCTTTGCTTTTGCCCTTCTTAAAAACAACTACATAATTTTAAACGTGAATGTACTATTCAAAATTAGTTATAAAACAGTTGCTCCTGGCAACAGGGATAGGTAGTATGTTTTGCTTAACATAGCGTTAAACATGACAATTTATGAGACTAATATCATGTTTTGCTCCAAAATCACTATATAACATCAGTCGTGTTTGAAACCGCTTCTGTGGTGTTAAACCCTTTATTTTCTTTTAAACCCTCACTTACCCTTCTTTGCTTTTGCCCTTCTTAAAAACAACTACATAATTTTAAACGTGAATGTACTATTCAAAATTAGTTATAAAACAGTTGCTCCTGGCAACAGGGATAGGTAGTATGTTTTGCTTAACATAGCGTTAAACATGACAATTTATGAGACTAATATCATGTTTTGCTCCAAAATCACTATATAACATCAGTCGTGTTTGAAACCGCTTCTGTGGTTCCATGTTGCTTCTTATCACAGTGAGACAGAAAATATTTTTTTTATAAAATTCTATACTGTGAAACAAGCTATGTCAATTAGCATTGCAATTGTAGGTTTATTGTCTCCCATGTTTCATCAGTCAAAGCGTCTCTATCTGAATGTTATTCAGCTGTAGCGATATCTGATGCATTTGTCCATATAAGTGATTTCCTGGGTGTCACTTGTGAAACAGACATTAAAGTGCATGAGGATTAGGGTTAACCCTGCTCAATAATGCTCACATCGTCTCATTTTGGGTAAAAATAGAAAAATAATACTAAAGTACTTTGTAATGCAGTAACTTGAGTAGTTTTTCAGCAAACTACTTTTTTTACTCTTACTTGAGTCATATTATTTTTCAGTACTTTTACTTGTACTCAAGTAAATTATTCCTTAAGTAGCAATACTTCTACTTAAGTACAATTTCTTAGTACTCTTTCCACCACTAATTGTTTGGAGCAAGTAAATATTCTACACCCATACTGAAACAACTTAAAAAAATAAAACGTTTTCAGGTTATGTTAGTAGAAAACTCAAACGAAGCTAAATCATCCAGCATGACAATGATCAAAAACTCAAGAGTCTTGACCTCAATTCCAGTAAAGTGATATGGCACGAGCTGAGGCTGGTGTTCAATTAAGATAAGAAAGTCTATATCAAATACAATAGTCTTGAATAATAGGAGAAATGGAAAGACCGACAGTAGTATAAATATAACCTACAGTAAACTATTGTGTTTCTGCGTACAGTTGTGACACTGTGAAAAGTGTGATGTATGTTAAAAAGACTTTTGAGTAAATGTTAATAATGATGCAGAATTGTAATGTTTTTATCGTCATTACATCTTGGCACCACAACCAATGAGATCTGATCATTATTTTAGTATTATTGGGATGCTGTATTTCATATATTTTGTATTCATATTTTTAATTAGCTTTTATTTTTATATTTTCCATTTCATTTTATTTCAGTTAAAGTTAAGTTTCACGTAATATATATATTTTTTAGTAACCTTGATGTTATTGATGTATTATATTTGATTTCTGTACACAGTTGATCAGTTATTTGGTTTGATTTCATTTTAACTAACTATCTCTGTCACATGACAAATCATTTTTTAATACATTATCACTTATGCCATTCCAGTGAATAGAGCAGTACAGCTGGGTTGATGTGGTGAAAATTATACTAAAACACCTTCAATAACCTTTAATTAACTGTCTTGACGATGCACTCACCTGGAAAATGTGCAGTCATTGTGTAATGAAATATCAATTTGTCAGTTTTAATGCACTCTTGAAGACGTTGAGTAAGCATGAGCATAGATTCGAAGGTTCAGAAGGCCACGGATCCTCATCAACATGTAGGAGAAACAGGTTTGGTTAATGGGATCCAACTGCTTCACATGGCTGTCCAGAGCCCACTGGCAGAGCTCCTGAGCCAATATGGCTACAAAAGGAGGAAAACAGCTGTACGGCCCTGCTGTTGACTAGCGTGCTCCATCAGGTAAATGGAGGAGGATATGAAGAACGTGTGGTGAAAAGAAGCTGGGCTGGTGACAACTTTGACACTCACCATCAACTCACAAAGCCATTAGCCTGGCAGACACCTTCCATGGATCTGCCTGTGGATTGTGAGGGTCCAGAACATCATATAAACCAGACTGCAAAAGATGTTTACAAGGACAAAGATGGCAAAATAAAGTTTTCACTGTATATATTTAGACTTTTGTTGACCATGTATTATTAAAATGACTTTAAGTTGTGTCCCCAGGTTGTGTCAACCCTGTTACCATCATATATTTCCACACTTTAAAGTGATTTATTTTCAATAAAGAGGAAGAAGAAGAAGAAGAAGAACTCTTTAATGTTCTTTTTTGTCATGTTTGATAGTAAAGGATGATCAAAAAATCTCAACCCTGTTACCATGATTTTTGTACAGTAAACAACTGAAAATGTGGATATTTGTAAAGAATATGAGCATGACATCCAAGCAAGAGATACCTTGCTTGTACAGGCCTTGTGATTTCAAATGAAACTGTAAAAAATTAACCATTACTGTCAACCCTGTTACATTTCTGAAGTCATTGCATTAAAAAAAAAAAAAATATATATATATATATATATACATGTTTTATAGTAAAGTGTATGAAATAAGCTTAAGATCGCACAAGTATTTTTTAACAATTAAATACATGATATTCTCAACTGAATGCTTTGAAATGTACAAAAACACAAAAGAGACCCGTTCTAGACAACGACCCTGCTTTTGTTTAACAGTTCAAATAATTGTATTTAATGAAATTGTCCTAATTACACTCATCGCCCCAAAAGCACTGAAGCCTGTCGCGTGCACGCGCACTCTCTTACAGCTTTTATTTTGCTCTTTTCTTCAGTAATTTACCCAAAGGAGCCAATTACAGAGATTTCAGGTTTAAAAATCCCTAATTCGACTTATCTGCATTACACGGATTAACTTCATCAAATTGCCAGGATCAGAATTTCTTGCTGTATACTTCTTAAACTACAGCTATTCATACCTTAGCCAGGGTGAGAATGTGGATCTTTTGTAATTGGAAAAATTCAAATCTTTGCCATCACTCTCAGTAGAGAAATATCAAAATATTTAACCATGACTGCTGATGAAACTACCATTGCTGGTGAGTTTCTTCACAATATGAAGCCTCAAAATAAAGTTTTCACTGTATATATTTAGACTTTTGTTGACCATGTATTATTAAAATGACTTTAAGTTGTGTCCCCAGGTTGTGTCAACCCTGTTACCATCATATATTTCCACACTTTAAAGTGATTTATTTTCAATAAAGAGGAAGAAGAAGAAGAACTCTTTAATGTTCTTTTTTTGTCATGTTTGATAGTAAAGGATGATCAAAAAATCTCAACCCTGTTACCATGATTTTTGTACAGTAAACAACTGAAAATGTGGATATTTGTAAAGAATATGAGCATGACATCCAAGAGATACCTTGCTTGTACAGGCCTTGGGATTTCAAATGAAACTGTAAAAAATTAACCATTACTGTCAACCTTGTTACATTTCTGAAGTCATTGCATTAATATATATATATACATGTTTTATATTAAAGTGTATGAAATAAGCTTAAGATCGCACAAGTATTTTTTAACAATTAAATACATGATATTCTCAACTGAATGCTTTGAAATGTACAAAAACACAAAATAGACCCGTTCTAGACAACGAACCTGCTTTTGTTTAACAGTTCAAATAATTGTATTTAATGAAATTGTCCTAATTACACTCATCGCCCCAAAAGCACTGAAGCCTGTCGCGTGCACGCGCACTCTCTTACAGCTTTTATTTTGCTCTTTTCTTCAGTAATTTACCCAAAGGAGCCAATTACAGAGATTTCAGGTTTAAAAATCCCTAATTGGACTTATCTGCATTACACGGATTAACTTCATCAAATTGCCAGGATCAGGATTTCTTGCTGTATACTTCTTAAACTACAGCTATTCATACCTTAGCCAGGGTGAGAATGTGAATCTTTCCTGTGGATCTTTTGTAATTGGAAAAATTCAAATCTTTGCCATCACTCTCAGTAGAGAAATATCAAAATATTTAACCATGACTGCTGATGAAACTACCATTGCTGGTGAGTTTCTTCACAATATGAAGCCTGCGTACAATGCATATATGTATGCATGCAAATAATGCATTCAAAAATAAAAGTAACCGGTTTATTACTCTGTGTTAAGAGTTTGATGAAATGTCTAACCTTATATTATGATCAGCAGTCAACTAATGGTAATGCTTGTCTTAGAAAACACCAAAAAATAAGAACATACAAATGTGTATTTTGTACGTTTCAAGCACATAGAGGTGCTACCAAAATCAGTGTACATTAGTGAAATTCTCTTATCACTGATAGCCCAGTGATTTTACTAAGCTGTAAAACAGCATATGCTCAAGATGCTTATGTGTCTACACTAATACGTTCTTATTCTCTGCAAGTTATCTGAGGGCTCTACTACTTATCTGATTAATTAGCTCACGGACAACATAATTTATTGAGCTATTATGTCCAGCTCTGTTGCCACGGAAATAATCATAATGAGTTTCTGATCCTATTTGTTAATGTCACTTCCAAACCTTGATCACATAAATGTGACAGCATGATTAAACACCCAACGACTTTCACATAAGCAGTACTCAGTTTCAGGCATGTACCGAACAAAATGGAGGTTGGCAAACATTTTATTTCTTCGTTCAACCTCCAGGTTATTGCTGTACAGAAGTCGCAAAATTCAAATGGTTTGTTAAATTAAACATCTGAACTCATCGGACGCCTGACCAGATGCACATTTAGCTGTTTTATAGCTGGTGCTTAAAAGTTCCAACTGCTGCTCAATTGAAATTCAACAAAGATTAGTGTAAAACCCACTGCAGAATTGAAAGTGGGTTGTTTTAGTAAGATAACCTATTAACTGAAGCTTTATTAATTCTAACCTTTAAAATATACATGGACACCAGGGCCAGAGGGATATCTTCTGCTGTAGAAAATGGACAGGTTAACTACTGCCTCTCCCCATAGGAGCAAACAGAAAGTGCATTAACAGTCAGTCAGAGAGAAATTTCATTAAAGCAATAAGAAAACTCTTTAAAGTTATAATGGATTCTATTGAGAGAGTCCTTCTGGGGGAGAGAGAGAGAGAGAGAGAGAGAGAGAGAGAGAGAGAGAGAGAGAGAGAGAGAGAGAGAAAATATAAAACCGTGCTC
>NW_015507065.1:184274-188561 GCF_001515645.1 Sinocyclocheilus grahami
ACTCTATATAGGTAGACTGTGTGGGAGAGAGAGAGAGAGAGAGAGAGAGAGAGAGAGAGAGAGAGAGAGAGAGAGAGAGAAAACATTAAGCCATTCGCTGTATAATGAGGATGGGGAAAAACTTGACAATGCATAAATTCTCTTATCAGCCTATTCTGGAGTAGTTATATGTGACAAATGCTTACAATAACATCAAGCCCTGATGAAACCGACACTTCATACATGCCATACAAATGACCTTTTCACCAAAACAGGAGCTCATTGACATTCAAGCTGAGGAAAACTGAGACGAGCAATATAAATGTATCATTTGACTGATGAAATCCAATCATTTTCTTAGATGCTTTAGTTTGATTTCAGTAGTTTCTATCTAATAGAGGTGTTAGCATTAGGGCACGGTGATGGGAACTTATTAAACACCAGACACTGTAGGTAGAGTTAACATGAAACTATATTCTCAACCCAGTTATCTCTGTAATGTGATGCATTTCAGATTAAAACAGATTATCGAAGGAGAAAAAATAAAACAATGTAGGACAGAACTTGATTTTGACATGCAATTAAACAATACACCACAATCCTTAGCTGACATACAGTCTTAACAAATTAATTATTGGCATCTATGGAACCATTAAGAATCTTTAACATTCATGGAAGAATTTCATATCACAAAAGGTTCTTTATAGTGGAAAACGTTTCTATAGATGATTACAATTATTTTAAGAACTGTTGACTGAAAAGTTAATTGGGGAACCAATAATGGTTATGAAACCCCTTTGGAACCTTTATTTTTTTATAGTGTAGGCTACAGTAAGGAAATACATTTTAGTTATTACATTTTAATAATACAATTATATAGACAAGCCAATTTCTTTTTTATTGCTCAACTGAATTGTGCACTATATGATTAGGAATGTGTATAAAGAAAATTGGGTCAATTCTGAAGCTATGTCGACTTTTACTCCAATAATATTATTTACGATGTGAAAAGGTCATCCAGTGCAGTGATTCTTATCTGCTCTTAAGTATAAGAGCCCCATAATAACATAAACCGTCCTCATGGAAGCCCCCCCCCACACCCAAACCATGACCAAAAGTGCTCAGAGAGAAAATGACAGAACTGTATTGACAATTGAGTCTCTGAATTGTTTTCCTTCTCAAACGCAGCAACTGTTGAGGTTTAGGTTGCCTTTTGAGAAGCCCAGACCCAGTGTACAGTGCACTCTGAGGTTATTACGTGAGTAATTATGCATGTTGTTCTGAAGTCGCTGATGTGTCAGCTGAGACGGGTCTTTTGTTGTTCCAGGAAGAAAACAAGTCTATTTTGTTGAGCTAAATTTGCAGACAAATGCTAAATTTCCCTTATGATCACATAAATCATTCAACTGCGCTACAGTGGTCACATGTATGCCATTATAAACTAATGAGAATGTGATGAATTATATAACTTGTCGTAAACATTGAAACGCTTCCAGGAAGATGGGCTGCCTTCATTAGGGAAAGCTTGGAGATTTGTCATATGAATTAATTCTCATCAAGCTGCTCTACAGTCCTCCAACACAAAAGGGAAACTTTGGAACCTTTATTTTTTTATAGTGTAGGCTACAGTAAGGAAATACATTTTAGTTATTACATTTTAATAATACAATTATATAGACAAGCCAATTTCTTTTTTATTGCTCAACTGAATTGTGCACTATATGATTAGGAATGTGTATAAAGAAAATTGGGTCAACTCTGAAGCTATGTCGACTTTTACTCCAATAATATTATTTACGATGTGAAAAGGTCATCCAGTGCAGTGATTCTTATCTGCTCTTAAGTATAAGAGCCCCATAATAACATAAACCGTCCTCATGGAAGCCCCCCCCCCCACACCCAAACCGTGACCAAAAGTGCTCAGAGAGAAAATGACAGAACTGTATTGACAATTGAGTCTCTGAATTGTTTTCCTTCTCAAACGCAGCAACTGTTGAGGTTTAGGTTGCCTTTTGAGAAGCCCAGACCCAGTGTACAGTGCACTCTGAGGTTATTACGTGAGTAATTATGCATGTTGTTCTGAAGTCGCTGATGTGTCAGCTGAGACGGGTCTTTTGTTGTTCCAGGAAGAAAACAAGTCTATTTTGTTGAGCTAAATTTGCAGACAAATGCTAAATTTCCCTTATGATCACATAAATCATTCAACTGCGCTACAGTGGTCACATGTATGCCATTATAAACTAATGAGAATGTGATGAATTATATAACTTGTCGTAAACATTGAAACGCTTCCAGGAAGATGGGCTGCCTTCATTAGGGAAAGCTTGGAGATTTGTCATATGAATTAATTCTCATCAAGCTGCTCTACAGTCCTCCAACACAAAAGGGAAATATGCTGTGGAAAGGAGCGGTGATGTGGGTTGATAAAGGATCAGCACCCCACGCCTTAAAACAGACTGACCCCGAACTGCAAATGCTGGTTTGGAATGAGATCCAAGAAAAGTTAGCACTGAGTTCTCTTGCTTTGAAGGCAACAAAATTACCTGCTGAAGAAATCCCTGGAGCTCTAATCTCTACTCTGAAGATTTACAGCATCGCTTTTGATGTGCCTGCCAATCCGAGCTTTGTTCTGAATGCAGATGTGAGCGGAGAGTCTTTAGAGACATAAGCAGGAAAATCATCAAACATCTGCTACAGCCCAGAGTTTCGTTTTATACTCCTCATGTTATGTATGCTCTATAATGACTCATGCATTTCTTCAAGTTTCTCTTCAACTCGTCATGGCAAGATTTTTCAAAGCGTAGCAACACACCACAAACCAAAGTGCACAATAATGTTTTTATGCTCGGATTTGCCCACAGAATTGTCCTTAAGAAAGAACGTTCTTAAAAATGTTTTATAAGAATATTCCTAATTGCTATTTTTAAAAATGTCTCCAGACATTTTTAAGATTTTTTTTTTCCGAATATATATATTTTTCTCATTTAAATGACTAAACATTTTATAATCAGTGATGGGGAAAGTTACTTTTAAAAGTAATGCATTACAATAGTGCGTTACTCGCTAAAAAAAGTAACGTTACTTTTGAGTTACTTTTTACATATGGGCAGGGCTTGCTTGTTTGTTTTTAATATAAAAAGTACTTCTTTTTAAAATGTAAAAGCCCTTTCACAACAAAAGTGAAATGAATACACCTCAGGCTGAAGGAAATGTAAATTCATGTCTGTACAGTAGAGGGTGCCGCTCAAACAAATTGCATGACGAATATGACGCTGGAGAAGAAAGTTCAACACTATTCAGCAATAACAAAAATTAAACACAAATGTGTTATTTTTGCTTAGTATGGATGAAGTGGATCACTGAAGGTCAGCAAAGACATTGGTTAATAAAACAGGATTAAATACATAAATGATATTTTTTCTTATTTAACATAGTTAGTTATTGCAGGTTTGTATTATATTCTAAGTTTGCATTTGAATGTTTTAATTGGTTTTGAGGAATACTGAATCTGTTTTTGTGAAGGTGAGATGAGTAAATGCATGTTCATATTTAGTCTAGAACTACAGTAACATCATGTTTGCACATAACGCCTCTGCACTCACTCACGATTTCTCTCAGCATGGCAACACGACAGCTGTCAGTCAATACATGGGAAACAGAATAAATGGAGTTACTTATTTAGAAAAAGTAACTCAGATAGTTCCTTCTAAATTAAAAAGTAATGCTTTACTTACTTGAAAAAAGTAATCTGATTATGTAGCTCACATTAGTTGTAATGTGTTATCCCCAACACTGTTTATAATAATAATAAACTTTCATGTGCTGATAATTTTGTTTCTCATAAAAATTAGAAACATTTTTGTATTAATGAGAAGCCTTCTCATAATAATGGCTTAGTTTTTCACTATTATAACATGCCAAGTTAGGAAAAAAGTTTCTTAATATAATCAGATGCTACGTCATAATTATGACAAAATGTAATTATTATGACTTATCGAATCATATTTTATACTTAACTGTGGTGTCTCCAATAGGTTATGGTTAACTGATTACTTGTCTTGTCTTATTTGTCTTTAACTCACTAGGGACCCGATTTATTAATAACTAGTGCCAGCGCAAACCATTTTGTGATGTCAGGATTTACTCCAGACATGCAGGAACATTTGTGACAAAATTCTGTCATGACAACTCTCTGAGTGATTTGCATGGTAATACATCGTATATAATGTATTTGGTCTTGGCGGAATAGATCTGCTACGCTGCTGCTGCTGCTGTGGTGTACATTGTTCATATATTCTCTGTGGGGGG
>NW_015507065.1:188945-191984 GCF_001515645.1 Sinocyclocheilus grahami
TTAGCTACAACCAACAGAAAGTTGCCTGTTGTGGTTTGAAGGCAGCTTTTTTTATCCTGCTGATTATTTTTGAAAATATTGAAGATGCTAAATTTTCAGTAAGGCAGTAAATGTCTTATATCTTTAAAGTGCATTGTCCAAACACCAAAAAGATTTATATATCCTACCCTCTCTGTGTGTCTGTGTATCTATTCTAGAGTAACAATTTCATTGCTGTAGCTCTACAGTCAGAGGCTTACATGAATATTGCCAGCTGTGCACAGATGTCCTGATGCCACTGAGGTGGGGCCGCTGCTTGCAGCTATATTTATTTATTCTATGCATATTATATGAATTATGATTATTTATAATTCACATAATATATTCACTTAACATTTATAATATAATTTAATTATTATATGAATTATTATATGAACTATTAACATTTAACTTTGCATTTAAATCAATTTAAAATATACATATTTAAAAGCTTTATGTTTTAAAGCGTATTTATGACTAAACGTATGTGTAAATAAATTCTGAAATTCAGTTGATTCTTTTGCATAATGATATATTTTCTTTCTGCTGCCTTCTCAAAATGTTGCTGCAGCAGCAGTGTTTATTCCTGCCTTGTAAATGCATTTAAATTCATCACATCTCTTAATCTGAATTGCGAGAAGTGAATTGCACAGACACTTTGCAAGAAGTGAATCAAACCGATGGCCTCCATATTCGGTGTTATTGTCAGACTTCCAGGTGCTCCAGAGTTAATCACAAATTCTGGATCAAACCCTGAGTTTGTATCAAGCGTTGTGAGCCCACTGAACCTGATCCAAACCAGGCTGGATTTGTTTGATTTTGTCAACTCTCAAAATACTCTATAACTGAGTTTGTTCAGCTAGCTGGCCCTATAGGTCAAATAACAGTTATGTTTATACATTGTAATTGTTTCTGGCCGTAATAATTTCAATATGTTGTATTAACATTTGATAATAATTAATAACCAAAAATAAATAAATAAATAAATAAATGAAAGCCTCTATACTTTAGTTCTGCTCAATCCGTAGAATTGATCTCTGTGACAAAGACCCACTAGCACTGTTGCTATAAGAAATGGAATTGTTTACTATATGCACTATTTTGAATAATTCATTTGTTTGCTATTGATGCTAATCTTGCTGTAACTCACAGACTGTTTTAATGGATAGTAATGAAGCGCTTTTTATAGTAGCTACATTAAATTGTGTGAGACTTGCAGCAAAACAGTTTAATTAGAAGCTTTTGGCTCTTGCCTCTTATCTTTTGTCCCTATGGAGATGTGGTTTATATGATGAGTTCTGATATTACTGCAGGATAATTACCAGAGTGAGCAACATCTCCATCCTCTTAATATTTGTAATAAAGTCAAAATGTTATAAGTCATCTTATAGTAAACAAGCTGTTTTATTCCTAACATGCAAGTGTTTGTCTGTTCTGTCAGAAGTCTGACATTACATAATGCACTTGTAAAAACAAACAAACAAATTAATAAATAAATAACTTAAAAATCAAATCAAATCAAATATGTGCAAAATTCACTGACTCTTCAAACATTTAAAAAAAATATTGTGGATTTCCCATTGGAATTATTAGTATTTATCTATTTATTTTTAGTTATTTGAGCTCTGTTGTGTATGTGCACTTTATTATGTGTATTTTAGTGCCATTTTTTTCCTTGGTCAGACTTTCTATATAGGATTCTCAGCTACCACCTGACCTTGAGCTTCTAGTAAGAGCATGTAAATACTGATTTAGCTAAAAAAAAAGATTAGCTATCGTGTTCGCACAACATATTAGGTCAGATCTCCAAAATAATCCAGTCTATTGCTGGCCCTCAATTACAGCAATTCTTTCAGCATTAACACAGCATTCCAAGGGCAGAATAAACAGTAATGTTTGATTGTGCCTCTGTCAAGCTTATTGAGTAAAAATGGAGAATTACTGTGCCGTGAAGATCACACTATAGAAACCGAGCATTAGCACTGGGCCCAAATTTGCCTCTGATTAAACCATCATCTGTAATTTGAAATGGATGACACAAATTGTTACGGTTATTTCATGTGTGAGCTGAATGGCTAACGGTTAATGCTACTAGAAGGCTGTGATTGGAAAACGACCGGTGTGGCCCTGATTCTCAAGTTGCCTTTTAATTCCAGTCAACAGATCAATAGCTCAATTGTCAATAGACATATGTATAGCATACCACTGGCTTTCTGCAAATACACATAAGGTTGTAAACTATCAAACAAAGAGTGACATTTTAGGTGGACTATACTGCAGATATTTGGTACATCAAATCTTAATGCTTGCATCAACATGGAAATGTAGGGCAGTACTTAAAGGGATACTCCACCCCAAAATGAAAATTTAGTCATTAATCACTTACCCCAATGTCGTTCCATACCTGTAAAAGCTTTGTTCGTCTTCGGAACACAATTTAAGATATTTTGGATGAAAACCGGGAGGCTTGTGACTGTCCCATTGCCTGCCAAGTAAATTACACTGTCAAGGTCCAGAAAAGTATGAAAGACATCGTCAGAATAGTCCATCTGCCATCAGTGGTTCAAATGTAACGTTATGAAGCGACGAGAATACCTTTTGTACGCGAAGAAAACAAGCCTCCCGGTTTCATTCAAAATATCTTAAATTGTGTTCCGAAGACGGAACGACATGGGGGTGAGTGATTAATGACTAAATTTTCATTTTGGGGTGGAGTAACCCTTTAAAAGATAAAATTATAATACTGTATATTAGATATTGGTATAAAAAATTATTAATAGCCCAATAACTACATGTACTTGTACAAATTAAAAGCATATAATATGCTACCATTTACCAGGGTCGGTAATATTTTTTCTTAAGATTAATCTTTTATGTTTGCCAAGACTACATTTATTTAATCAAAAGTGAAGAGACAAATAGTATGTCACAACAGGAAGTATATGAAAACGGTTTGTGTGGGTGAAACTAGCTTCTTTATTTCCACAATCAACTTGCCAACACAAACGGGTAAGTATAAAC
>NW_015507065.1:194724-197742 GCF_001515645.1 Sinocyclocheilus grahami
AAAAAAAAAGATTAGCTATCGTGTTCGCACAACATATTAGGTCAGATCTCCAAAATAATCCAGTCTATTGCTGGCCCTCAATTACAGCAATTCTTTCAGCATTAACACAGCATTCCAAGGGCAGAATAAACAGTAATGTTTGATTGTGCCTCTGTCAAGCTTATTGAGTAAAAATGGAGAATTACTGTGCCGTGAAGATCACACTATAGAAACCGAGCGTTAGCACTGGGCCCAAATTTGCCTCTGATTAAACCATCATCTGTAATTTGAAATGGATGACACAAATTGTTACGGTTATTTCATGTGTGAGCTGAATGTCTAACGGTTAATGCTACTAGAAGGCTGTGATTGGAAAACGACCGGTGTGGCCCTGATTCTCAAGTTGCCTTTTAATTCCAGTCAACAGATCAATAGCTCACTTGTCAATAGACATATGTATAGCATACCACTGGCTTTCTGCAAATACACATAAGGTTGTAAAATATCAAACAAAGAGTGACATTTTAGGTGGACTATACTGCAGATATTTGGTACATCAAATCTTAATGCTTGCATCAACATGGAAATGTAGGGCAGTACTTAAAGGGATACTCCACCCCAAAATGAAAATTTAGTCATTAATCACTTACCCCAATGTCGTTCCATACCTGTAAAAGCTTTGTTCGTCTTCGGAACACAATTTAAGATATTTTGGATGAAAACCGGGAGGCTTGTGACTGTCCCATTGCCTGCCAAGTAAATTACACTGTCAAGGTCCAGAAAAGTATGAAAGACATCGTCAGAATAGTCCATCTGCCATCAGTGGTTCAAATGTAACGTTATGAAGCGACGAGAATACCTTTTGTACGCGAAGAAAACAAGCCTCCCGGTTTCATTCAAAATATCTTAAATTGTGTTCCGAAGACGAACAAAGCTTTTACGGGTTTGGAACGACATGGGGGTGAGTGATTAATGACTAAATTTTCATTTTGGGGTGGAGTAACCCTTTAAAAGATAAAATTATAATACTGTATATTAGATATTGGTATAAAAAATTATTAATAGCCCAATAACTACATGTACATGTACAAATTAAAAGCATATAATATGCTATCATTTACCAGGGTCGGTAATATTTTTTCTTAAGATTTAGTCTTTTATGTTTGCCAAGACTACATTTATTTAATCAAAAGTGAAGAGACAAATAGTATGTCACAACAGGAAGTAGATGAAAACGGTTTGTGTGGGTGAAACTAGCTTCTTTATTTCCACAATCAACTTGCCAACACAAACGGGTAAGTATAAACGCAAACAGTCTCTGGAAGCTCACTTAACTGAATATAAGTCTTGTCTCTTACATGTTTGTCCACACAAAACTCAAAAGTCCATACAAGGAAATCCAACAGGTAAGTAACAGTCCAGGAGGAACGGGATCCAAACGGTCAGTGAGAAGAGCTACGGATTAGCGTGCAACCTTGAGACCCGGGGCCCGTTTCAGAAAGAAGGTTAAGTGAAAACTCAGAGTATGTTAACCCTGAGATGAGGGAAACTCTGGGTTTTCCGTTTCAGAATGGGAGGTTTGTCAAACTCGAGAAAGCAGGGTACGTCAAGCCCGCTTCTGAAAGAGAGGTAACTTATACTCAGAGTCAGTTACCATGGTAACTTACTCTATGAACCTAACCTGGTCGTGAGCAGGTTTTCTTCTGTAAACCCAGAGTCTCTTACGGTCTCCTCCCCCTTTTTAAAGCGCAAACAATGTTTAAATACCTCATTCATTCATGCACGCTGCAAAAATGCTTTTCTTACTAAGTATTTTTTTTTCTTATTTCAAGTACAAATATGAAAAAATTCTTAAATCAAGATGGACTTTCTATATAAGAAAATTATATAAGATGTTTAGTCTTGTTTCCTGGGAGGGATCTAAATTAAGTGCATTTTCCTTAAGTAAAATTATCTGCCAGTGTGGTAATAAAAATAATGTTAATTATTATTCGGAGTGTCTATTACTAATTGCAAATTTACAGTAACTCCGCCCTCCAATGTGACAAGGTTAAATGTGACGCGCATTATTAACTACTTCAGTGGTGTAGGCAGTAATGCGTTGAGAGCAGAACACTAGCTTGTGACGTTATTGAACGGCTTCGAGTCCGGCTTTTGCCAAGCTCGCTCTTCTCACTTTTCCCATCACATATAACATTAGAATTTATTTTCAATAAAAATTAAGAAAATGTTCTAAAAGTGGAAGTAAAGTATACCTAACGAGTGTTTAATAATGATAAAAGTATTTATAATTGTAATAAATGTAATCATTTACACTCTATGTTATTATTGCATCCTGTTAATGTACAACAATACTGAGGTGCAAATAGTATGTATCCGCCAGTATAAAGTATAAAAAGCATCTAATTATTATTTACACTTATTGCAAATAACTGCTACTTTTACATGGTAAATAGAATATATATATATTTTCTCAAGCTATTTGCACTTAGCCTACTGTAAATAGGATCTATAGATAAGATAGTATGCTAATTCCACCGTATTTTTCTTACCCTACTGGCAGATCATTTGTAAAATAAGAAAAATGCACTTAAATTATTATTATTATTATTTTATTTTATTTTTTCGCCCGTGGAATACCATGAAAATGAATAGCCTATTAGTTCAATAACCTACTGTTCTGTCAGTTTTCACCTGTGATACTATAACAGTGATAAGAATTAAACTTGTATTGACTCTGAAGCATGCAGACGTTTTTTTTGGTAGGAGCCGTTGGCATGGTGAATCATAATATCGGAGCTCCATTGATCACGGCTTTTCATAGTCTTGGCGCATGCGCTAAACTCAGAGTCAACCTACTCAGAGTCGATTGAACCAATTCAATTCAGCTGTCCTGCCCCCGAAAACTGAGTTCCCATTCAGTCAGTCACGTTCTACGTTACGTCAGTGACTGACGAATTGGGATCTCGCCCGAGGTCCCAATCACCTTCGAGTTTAACTAAACAAGCAAATGACAGTTGGCGTGCGTGTTTCGCCACG
>NW_015507066.1:0-938 GCF_001515645.1 Sinocyclocheilus grahami
AAAAAAAAAAGAAAAAAATTCCTAAACTGATTCTGGATCGGGCTCTTGTAGTAAACAATTACACTGTCAACAATACATTTTTAGTAGACATCGCCACCCCTATATAGGTAAATTACTATAAATGGATCAAGAGTTAAAAAGTAGGTCAACTGAAGCTTGTGGTTAGGTATAAGTACAATGCACTAAATGCATGCTTGCTTCAGCAGTTAGGCTCAGTGGTCACCGAGCAGTGCATGGAAAGTGCATTGGTTTAAAAGTCTGGGGTGATTCAATTCTTGCAGAAGAGGTTTGCTTTCCGCTGCTTCTTGAGAGATGTGATGTTTTAGCAGTTTGGGTGCATTCTGCCAAAGAGGAACAGAGAGGGTGAAAGTTTTGGAGAGTGGCTCTGCCTCGTTGTGCCTTCTGTAATTTGGAGGGGGAGTTTCTTTATTGTTTCAGGTATATGTCACTTTGCTCACAGCTGATTGGTCCAGTTGTGGTTTGTGATCACTTACCCAGAATAAAACCTGCTGTGAAGCAGATTAGCTGTGTAGTGAACACCACTGAAAACCAAGCCATCTTTTTGATCCCGGAAAAAAAATAGTTTGAGTTTGATCAAACTACATTCAAACTCAAACTTAAACTAGCATATAAAAACTAGCATATAACTGTATAACACAAAACAAAACCCTAATGTACATGTTTCTTCTTGAACAAATACAAGAAAGAACAAACTAATTTATATAAAATGAAATGAGTTTTGATGTTTCATGCATAGACTTCTGGGAATGTCTTTTTGCTGTTGGTCACTGCCTATTATACAGTAAAAAACATGAATTTGACAATAGAGTAAATTTGCATATAAATTTACTGTAGATTTCACTAAATCTCTCTCTCTCTCTGAGTTTGAGTGAGTGAGTGTGTGTGTGGGTGTGCGTGCGTGCGTGCGTGCGTGCGTG
>NW_015507066.1:3455-6640 GCF_001515645.1 Sinocyclocheilus grahami
GGGGTCATGAAATGGAGAATCAAAATGTTCTTGATATTTACACATGTGAGAGTTTACTCTACAATGAAAACATACTGCAGGTTTCAGAACTCAAACTAACGCCACAGTTTAAAATCACTCACTGCTCAAAATTCCGGATGTATTTCTTCAATCCAGGTTGAACTTCCCTGGGTTTACCACTGTTTATGCATTAGTGAATTAAGCCAGTGACTAAATGATCAACTTCACACTGTTCCTGTTAGCAGAAGTGAAAAAAACAGAAGCTAGAGTGAAAACAATCTGTTCTCTATATTGTGATAATTTTATATACAGAGAGCGAGCAAAGATTGTTATTTTTATAATCGCTAGAGTTTCATTTACACTGAAGTCTCAGCAGACACGTGCCTTCCAACAGAGCATTCAAATCAGCATTCAAACCATTTATGCCTAAATTATGACCGTTTTGATGGGAAAAAACATACTTAGATTATATGTGTACCTTAGGGATATATACAATAATTTAAAAAAAATGAATTTTTTGACCCCTTTAATGGAATCAACTTTTTACACAAAATGAGAAACCATCAAAACTTTAATTTTAACAGTGACTGCTGGAGGAACTGGAGCGCTGAGTCACTTCATTCATCACAGGATCAGATACACCACTATTTTGGCTCATTGTCGAATGCTCAAGCCACAAACTGTTTCAGATGGTCTGTTCAGCTTCACTCTTGTTGAATTGCATTAAATTCTTGATTTGACAAGTTCCAGTTTCTGGCGTACAGCGTGTTAACTTTGTCTCCTCTCCTCCACAGGTGTTTGTGGTTGTTGGTGTTTTCTTCGTATGCTTTGCACCCTTCCACCTGGCCCGAGTCCCTTACACTCTCAGTCAGACCCGCAACACTTCTGCCCAGTGCTGGGCCCAAAACCAGCTGTACTTTGCCAAAGAGATCACGCTCTGGATATCATCTACTAACGTGTGCCTGGACCCTCTCATTTATGTTTTCCTGTGTCGAATCTTCCGCAAGAAGCTCACTGCTACTCTGAGCCGGCGTCCACTCCCACACGCCTCTCTGACAGAGATCTCCACCAAAATAGAGATGTCAACCAGAGGCCACTGTAACGCCAGCCTGGATTTAGCTTGCCATTAACATCCTTCTCCTCATCATTTTGTAATCTTTTATTTTTTTATTTTCTTATAGTAATGAAATTATTCGATTTTTTTTGTACAGAAAAATATAAGCATAAGCTTGTTTTAATGTTCTAAGTATGTAGATATTTGCACTAGAATTTAATTTAAAAAAATATATATACTTTTTATTTTTTTTTGCAGTTTCTGGGGAAACCAGAGATAATGAAATAAAAATGTCTCCATAAAAATGACTCCGTTATCATACCAGTACTGCACATTACTCTCTTTCTTGCAATTGAGCTGCTAAAAAAGTGACAAAGCCTTGAGGGTCAGTTCATGAAATACATCAGTGTTAGATCAACATCGACAGGGTTATTTTCCTGTCCTTAAGTCTGCTTCATTATCAGAAACCACAGCAGTTTTCATTTCCTTTCCAGTAATCTTGCCCTTACAGTCTCATCTTCCTGTGAAAAGTGTTTGCTATTGGGGCAGAAAGTGTCAGCTTATTAAATGGATAGCTGGTAAAAGTGGGGGGAAACCTTGAATTAAAAAAAATGCATTATATTATTAAAAAATGTAATCATATAAATTACATATTGGGACCAACATACAAATGGGGGGAAAGGAGAAAGAGGTTTTCAGAATGGTGGTTCTGAGTTTATAAGTAAAGTAAAATGTGTGGTTAATCATATGAAGGGACTTTCACATTTTGTTCTACAACATAAATGAAGTAAACCAAATACACCTGTAGCATTTCTGTGATTTGTGCGGACCGGAATACATGTTGGCCAGTTCAGTATTTGTGTGACTTTATGCTCCTAATGATATTCACAGTGATGGCAAATGCACATCGTCCCACCATCGGTGCAGTCAGTGACAAAACAGGAATAATACAATTAATTTAAAAAAAGGGAAAGAAAATGTGGAAGAAAATGAAACACTCCCAAAAAATGGTTTCCTCAAATATCTTTGCATGATTGTGAACTCCACGCATCTATTTTTGACTGAAAGCACGTGAGTTTACATGATTGACAGATTAGACGACCATCTTTCAATCTGTTAGCAACTTACATTGTCTTTAAAATGCACACACACACATGCATTTGATGTGCTGTCATTTATGTTGTAGAACAAAACATGAAAGTTTCTTTCTGAAATGTTTTTTAATACAAACTCAAAATTTCTGAAATCTTAAAGGAGGGTCCTGAGGAAACCAATGAGTTCTCTGTGTAAAAACATTATTATTTCTAACCCTTTCCTTGGCATGCTGGAAAAGATCTAGAATAAGATCCTTTCACCGGTGGCATAAAATAATCCACTAACTAACAAACAGAATAGTGCATAAACACCTTCGTTTCGACTGAACAACACAAAAACAAGTACAAAAACTAGTCAAGCATATTTGTTTCATATTAATTTCACATTTAAAAATCAAGATGGAACATTCCTTTGATTAAACACTGATGTTTGTCTATAGCTAGATTACTGATTATTGATTCAGTACACAGTCTGCAGTATACAGTAAAGGAGTCTTTCACTGTTCTTTAACAGTTATAATTACAGTCTAGAGTCACTAGATGGCCCCGTTGGTCTGAACACAGGGAACATGCATGTGTTGAAGGTGCTAGAAAGTGCAGTGTGTGTTTGCTAAAGCCATATTAACCTGTTAGAATCAGTGTTACTGGAGTGTAACTATGAACCAGAGTCTGTCCAGCTCAATAATGCCTATCTGCGATCACTCTATTAATCAACAGACCTATAAATAGAAAGATCAAGTGGTTCTCAGCGCTAGCATAGAATTACAGCACACAACATGAATGTGCCTTCAACACACTGAGTCATGGAGATATGCATGTATGCAAACAAAACTATCAGCAAATCCTTCAGGGACCAGATCTCAGTGAGGGTGAACGATGCTTGCTGCCCTTGACTTCAAAAATAACACATGCATATTCAAACACACACACAAATGTTGTATGTTTAAGTGTAGATGTTGGATAGTGCATTGGCAGAAGGTTGATGTATGTGCTCTGAGGGAGTGTGTGTGTGTGTGTGTGTGTGTGTGTGTGTGTGT
>NW_015507066.1:7273-8434 GCF_001515645.1 Sinocyclocheilus grahami
ATAAAAATTAGTGTGTCAGATTGGTCGAGACGCTACACAATGTTAGGCTAGTTTAAACACTTAACCTATAAATGTGTGCTGTTAGAGGCATACCCAATCATTTGTGCGGAGAGTGGAAGCTGAAGTGTGCTTTACAGGACATGGAGGCGCCAGCGCGATAACTTGCATTGGAAACATTTTAAAATATGCAGTCATTTTTGCTCATAAAGGTAAGAGTAATTCATCATTCAGAACTGTAAATGGTCTACTTTTATTTGTGTGCACTCACAATATCAACAAAATGTTGGGCTTTTATAAAATAAAGGGGGGAAAAACAGGATGCTTTCTGCAATTTCGGTTTTGAGCAGGAGCGCTTCTGATAAACCGAAACTCAGCGAATACTTGCCTCACTGACTTGATAAATATATCTATAGAAAGCTTTGAATTATTACTTTAAAACGAAATAATTCAAATCAAAAACAAAAACTCTTTCATTACAAAATCCCTAAAGATGCATTTCATTTAGCATTTCCAATCAGGCCTATACATTCTTCTTCTTCTTATGCTTATTATTATTAGGTAGGGATGCACCAATACCGAGCCTGATACTGAGCTCCTGTATTCGTACTCGTACTTGTTAAAATTCCCCGATACCAAACGCCGATACCATACAGCATCTGTTAAGTGACATATTCAGACAATGAAACACCGACAACAGAACAACAGACAGCAGAATGGAGTTATTAGAGATTAAGGATGTCTATGAAGTATATGTATGCAACGAATATAATGTTAAACATTCAGTATTGACTGTATAGCTGATGTGCGCGAGCTGATGAGCAAAGCACGCTGAGTGGATTGAGCGAGCTTGTCGAGTGAATATACCTTTCTCACAGACATCACTGGAAAGTTTGTAGTTCGGTCGGATACGTCAAAAACAAGTAAGTAAAACAATGCACAAGTTACTTAACGGTAGGGAGAGAGAGAGAGAAAGAGAGAGAGCGCACTTCTGTTGTGTGATCTTTGATGTTCACTCACTTAGCACACGCATCATTTGGATTAAAACTAAATCGTAAAAATAAGACCATTTATAGAGGCATTCACTATAAACGTAATTTATTTTTAACCTTAGGCATACACGACTTTCTGGGGAAAGTGAATCTAGCAGCCTGTGTGAAATGC
>NW_015507066.1:9026-9822 GCF_001515645.1 Sinocyclocheilus grahami
GCATTCACTATAAACATAATTTATTTTCAACCTTAGGCATACACGACTTTCTGGGGAAAGTGAATCTAGCAGCCTGTGTGAAATGCGCTCGGCTATGCTATTCTGCATCAGTACAAATACCTGCAGGCGTTGCGCGTGTTTTGCTTGCTGGAGTGTTTCTGCTTTATATGAGTGGCTTTGGAATATAAATCGCAACACTTTTCAGATGAAAAAAAACGCGACATCTATTTCTGAAAATATCACAGTTAGGAGATTTATAACGAGTGGTTCCCTGCATTATTACAGCAGAGCGCGTGATTACAGTACTGAGCCGCTGCAATGGAGCAGCTCTAATGCTGTTACAGTAAAGATGATGTACCACAGAGCAAAACAATGAACACTGAAAGTAACAAAAACTTGTAAAATATATTTTAATGGGCATAATTAAGTGTGAAAATAACCAAAGGATATACAGTCAAACCAAAAATGATTCAGAGACCAGATCTAATTTTTGATATGTTTTTACTAGTGCGTGCAGGACACTATAGTTCATTTATGTAAGTGAGGATAGCAGAATAAAGTAAACTGTGACAAATTATACCCAAAATTTCTTCATACAGTGGACTACCAGTAAAATTGATACATATTTGGGACCAAAAATGATTCAGACCGAGTCTGGGAATAAACTGAAGTTGAGGTTTGCATGAAGCTGGGTGACAGCATGCCCAGGAGACTACAGGCTGTCATTAAGGCTAAGTGCTGCCCGACAAAGTATTCATAGTTGTGTAAATACTGTCATACTAACAGCTGTCTAATT
>NW_015507066.1:10733-19273 GCF_001515645.1 Sinocyclocheilus grahami
ACTAGTGGGTGCAGGACACTATAGTTCATTTATGTAAGTGAGGATAGCAGAATAAAGTAAACTGTGACAAATTATACCCAAAATTTCTTCATACAGTGGACTACCAGTAAAATTGATACATATTTGGGACCAAAAATGATTCAGACCGAGTCTGGGAATAAACTGAAGTTGAGGTTTGCATGAAGCTGGGTGACAGCATGCCCAGGAGACTACAGGCTGTCATTAAGGCTAAGTGCTGCCCAACTAAGTATTGATAGTTGTGTAAATACTGTCATACTAACAGCTGTCTAATTGTTGGTTGATTGTAATCCATAACATACCTTTCTATCAAAGTTATCTAACATTATCAAGCTGAATTTGTTCTGACACAGTTTAACTCTGAGTTCTTGTCATATTTTATTACCATTTTCTAAACTATAGCGAATAAACTGTGATAAAAAAGCAGAAAGCAGAAAGCGCCTCTCACAACGCGCAAGTACTCTCTCGCGTCGCATGAACAGAATTACACACAAAATAATGTTGAATTGTCCGTTTTGAGGAGTATTCATGTAAACAGTTGATTACGTCTTAAGTGAACGTAAACAGTAGGGAGAACGTGTATCAGTACACTGCAGAGGTGCATTCGATTTTAAAGGGACAGCAGCCTAATTTAGTCATTGATGTTAATCAAGCAACAACAGAAACACAGAAAATCACTCACTGCTCTTCACTGAAAAACTTTAGTAGCCCTAAAGATTAATCTTAATTTATAGAAATAAATATGTCTGCTTGAAAGAATGAAGAATATGGTAAACAAGTTGCTATAAATAACGCATAATTAGCCTAAATGACCATTGGTATTTCATTAAAAAGAAGACCGTGATCTTGTTCTTTATGAGAAGTGGTTTTATTTAATTTTAACATAAAGGCATGTTGTGTGTCACCGCAGTTAAATCGGTGTCTATCATGATAAAACCTTAATATCAAACCTATATAATGTGTTTGGAATTTTAGAGAAATGCTTAATAAATGCATTAAACTGTAACTAAACCCATTAGATTTTAGCTGACTAAATTTACTGTAGATTTAGTCGACTAAAATCTTATGATATTTAGTCGACTAAAACTAGACTAAAACTAAAAACAATTTAGATGACTAAAATATGACTAAAAGACTATGTAGTCAAAAGACTGTCTAAAACTAAATCAAAATTTGCTGTCAAAATTAACACTGATCTGCAAGATGTATTTTTGAGAGTGTCTGCTCATTGGCAATATGTTTCTTAGACATTTCATATCAGATGTTAAATCGATGTTCAGAAAATGTCTTGAAGATGTTTATGATTTAGAATGTATGAAAATCTTCTTTTTCTAAGACGTTTATCAGATGTTTGTACACAGCAGATCAGTTTCCCAGATCAAGTGCTCTTTATCAGACATTTGAGTTTTATTTATTTATTAATGATTAAGTTGAATTACTTTGAATAATTTAATTATATTTGTGCAAACATACCAGACATAGGTCAAACCATTGACGAATTTGGCTGACTTATAAAAGGCAGAAGTGGTTCTAAATAAAGAGCCGTTTGGGAGCCGAAAGAGCTGGTTATTTTTGCTGAGCTGATCCAAATGATCCGCATCCATAAAAAGAGTAAGAATTCCCATCACTAGTAGACAGCTTCTTTGTCTCTGAGAGGGATTTGCAAGTTGGCGCCTTTCGGTTCCAGCGTTTTGATTGACCGATGCTGTGGCCATTGCATGGCCCCTCTCTGGCATGAGGTCTATTTGCATAGCTTAAAGTCCACGTCTAGAACAATGTCTTTAAGGTTTTTCTTATGCAGTATTCACTTTTCAAAACAATTCCAGATTAACCTACACACTGTGCTAAAAATATGAAGACCAAACATCAATGAGTAATGCTGAACATTGACCCATGCATTCATATATGCAGTATATATCTTAATAGGTAAGGTTGCATACATTGTTGTATCACAAACAGCACTCATTAAGTATATACAGTTCTGTAAACGGAAATGAAGAAGGTTTATTCGATATTGTGTCCATTTTTTTGTGGACGCATGTGTGTGTGTGTGTGTGTGAGTGAGTGAGTGAGTGTGTGTGTGGGTGTGTGTGTGGTTTCACAGAAGCACATTACACTCTGGATATAGCTGCCGGAAAGTGTTAAGACATTTATTAATTCCTCTTTGAGCTGTGCTCACAAGTCTCTTAAACGCTTTTCCTGGTGAGTGTTTGTTCTTGAATTTGTACATTTTAATAGCAATATATCTATGTCTGTGTGTGTAAATCTGTATTTGTTTCCACTTCCTCCCCAAATGAACTGCAGTGTGTCAAAATGATTGTCATTATAAGCATACTTTGGTTTTGTTATTTGTCTTCTTCTATTTGCATTAGCAATGGTTTTTCAATAGAATTAAACAGGAGATTCTTTGTAAAGTGCAATGGTGTGTTCATCATAACTCATTAATTTTCTAAGTGAACATAAACATTTATTCCATTATGTCAGTGTAGTTGTGCTGTTCGTAGTTCTATGTGGATAAACTGTTCAAGTAGTTTCCAATACTGTGTTCAGCTGTATTGACGTTCTTCCTCCAGGTATCAAGATGAACACGAGTCAGGTGAACGCTTCACTCAAGTGCGAGAGGGACACTAGAGTAACGTCTGTTCTCTTCCCTTGCCTGTACGCGGCTCTCTTTCTGGTGGCTTTTGTGTTGAACAGTCTGGCCGTCTGGATCTTCTTCCAAATCAGCAGCAGCTCAACGTTTGTCGTGTACCTGAAGAATGTAGTCGTGGCCGATCTATTGATGACCCTTACTGTGCCTGTGAAGGTGCTGACCGATGCGGGCTTGGGTTCCTGGCAGCTCCGGGCTTTTCATTGCCGGTACTCAGCTGTGCTCTTCTATATCACTATGTACATCAGCATCCTCCTCCTCGGATTGATCAGCTTGGACCGCTACCTAAAGATCGTGCATCCGTTTGGGAAATGTGCTCTTCAGAGGGTCAGAGTAGGTCGGATACTGTGCGCAGTTATCTGGGTGGTTATGTTGTCGCTGGCTCTGCCGAACGTCATCCTGAGTAACGAAATGCCACAGATTTCTTCTGGTGCTAGGCTGCGATGCACCAAGATGAAGGGGAAGATGGGACTCCTGTGGCATGAAGGCTTTAACTACTTCTGCCAGGTTGTTTTTTGGGGTACATTAGCACTTATGGTCGTCTGCTACACCTTCATCAGCAGGAAAGTGTTTGAATCGTACCGTGCGTCACAAAGCAGCAGTGACACAGCCAGCAAACAGACCACATCTAAGGTATAGTGCACTTTCTGTTACCTCTCTATGCACCCCCGAGAGTGCACGCACTGAAGTTCTGTAAAGACGCAGGTAATGGGAGATAGCATGTGCTGTGGATAATGACTCAGTGTTGTTACTGCACATATGTATGGTTATTCATTGCAGTGTTTCCCGACCCTGTTCCTGGAGGCACACCAACACTACATTTTGGACGTCTCCCTTTCTGACTCATCCATTTCAGGTCTTGGAGTTAAGTTCAAACTAAAGTGTTAAGTTTAGAAATGTGTACTGTTGGTGTGCCTCCAGGAACAGCGGTGGGAAACTTTAATTCAGGGGAATGATGTAGATTAATATAAAGGCATGCTATGTGTCAAATCAGTTAAATCTGTGTCTATATTGCATGATCAAACCTTAATATCAAACCTATATCATGAATTTGGAGATTTTAGAGAAATGCTTAATAAATGCATTATGCGGTAACTAAACCTATTAGATTTTAGCCGACTAAAATTTGACGACTAAAACTAGACTAAAACAAAAAAAAATTCTGATGCCTAAAATATGACTAAAACTAAATGGCATTTTAGTCAAAAGACTATGACTAAGAATAAATCCAAATTTGCTGTCAAAATTAACACTGTTTGGCCATTTCTTGTGTTACTCGGAGGGGATTGGGCAAGTGAGACCCCATCACGTCAGTATCAACCCTTCAAGGAACGAGGGTTACATATGTAACTGAGATGTTCTGTGAGCACATGAATGCTTTGGTGTTGGTAGTGTTGCCATAGAAACACATAATTCAGCTCATAGTAGAATGCTACATGCTGTCATCTTGGAATTCCGGTAATTACGACATGGCGTGAATGCAGCTATTCACCATGTTGTCACAGTCACGTGACCTATCAGCACCAGTTGCGTCACTCACTGCCATTCAGAAATCCTCTCCTTTGGCTTCTTGGCATTTGTAAAGCGTCCATCACCAAGTAGTAGGTCATCTGGGCAGTTTTTGCCTACTGTTTTTCGAAAACTATGAATTGACAGATACATGTTCCAGCTGTGCGGAATCAGTCTTATGTAAGTTATTAGCCTGGAAATGCCTACTTAGACAGGAAGAGGCTGGCATGTCAAGCAATCAACTGTAATTTGATTTGTTTTTACTTCTGGTATTGGTTTCGTTAGAATATCAGGCCACACAAAATGAATACCCATGGATCCCGATGATATATTGAGGTCATATGAAGCGAAGCGATCGGTCTGTGTAAGAAGCTGAACATTATATACAACATTATCACCTGTAATTCAGAGCCTCAGGCAAACGGGGAAGTTTAGTTTTAAAGGGGTCATGAAATGGAGAATCAAAATGTTCTTGATATTTACAGTGTGTGTGTGTGTGTGTGTGTGTGTGTGTGTGTGTGTGTGTGTGTGTGACAGATGCTGGAGTATCGGGTCTCTCCGGCCTGCTGGATGTTCTTACACACACTGATAACAGCGAGACACTGTTCTCCTCATGCACTGGAGAGCTGATTTGCTGGTGTCTCTGCGCAGATATAATGTTATAAAGTTACACATAAACTCAAGGCCACTTTGTCTGGACGGTTACTTTACAGTTCAGTTACCGTAAGTAGTGCAACTAAGATTTCAGTAATAATATTACAGTTACCATAAAACAGCTCGTTACATCACTTTTGATGCCTCAACCCCTACTGATCTGAAATCCAACAATTCCTAGATTTATTTTCACAGTTCACGACTCGCGCAGGCACATGAAGTCAGCAGTGCATCAGGAAAGCTTGGGATATGGAGAAGCTTACATTCAGGCCACGGAAATGTTGCCATTACACTGATTTTGTCAGGAGAAAAGCTGATCTGAACACAGATGTGTAAGCTGTGGCATTACTTTACTCTGGCATTACACGGCATCCCTCTGATCCCCATATAAATGATATTACTATAATCAAAAATCTTATGAACTTATGTGATTTATTTTGATAAAATACTTAATGAAAAATAATCATATATGGGTAAACAGAGAAATTATAGCTACAATTAGCTTCAAGCTACACATGACAATTAATACTTTTACACTTTTCAATGGTGAAAAGTCATCATCAATCACCATTGAGTGCTTCTAATAACTTCAGACTGCGATCCAGTGTAGATTTTGGTCAAATGATATGTTAGTAACAGAAATATTAGTTAGGCAGATAGTAACATTTTAGAAGAATTGTATGGGGAAGATACATAATTACAACTTCAGTGGGGCGTGAAGGAAAAGTAATGTAACTAGCAGTGTAACTAATTACTGTTGCCAGATAGTGATAAGTAAAGTAACAATATTACTTTTGAAAGGAGTAACTAGTAACGAGTAATAATTAGATTTTTGGAGTAACGAGCCCAACACTGTCTCTGGCATGCAATGTTATGCACATGATAGTTATACATAGTGTAATGTTATGCACTGCGCACAGTAACGCAATATTGTAATGCATTACTCTTAAAAGTAACTTTCCCCGACACTGGCTATACATAGTGTAATGTTATGCACTGCGCACGGTGTTGTGAGGGGCGGGGCCAACGCGAACGCGTTCTCGCGGTGAGGAGCGTCGATAGGGGCCGCGGCGCGTCCTTCTGCGGAGCGTCAGTGCGGCACGATGTTCAACAGCCTCCTGACACAGATCGACGACGAGCGCTTCTTCGCGTAAGCCTCACACTTTTATATCAGACAGTCTGAGAATATAACCCTAGTGACCTAGTTTTACAATAAAGTCGAAAAACATATCAGTGTATGAGCTATTAAGTGCGTCAAAATGTTTTTAGTGCTATAATGCTATTGTGCTGTTTTTATTTATTTATTGCTGACTGATATGCCATACGCAAATGTAACATGTACTAAATTAACATGTATGGTCTCATGAAGTAACAACATACATGAAACCTAATAGAACAAATTGGAACAATGTTTTGTTAACAGACATATCTAGCCTATACAGATATATATGGTATGAATGTGTAATACCTATCCTTTGTAAAACCGGTCAATGATAATCAAATGTTGATATTATTTAAGTATACAAAATATGAACACACACATTTTGCTATGGTGATTTTATACAGTATACGTTATAAACTTATATCTTCATCTACCCAGAGAATGTGTGTACAGTATGTGAGAATTATAGGTAACACATATGGCAATATCACTCTTGATATAGAGCAATATATGTCGTATACTGCATGTCCGTATGGGATCATAAGCCCTCAACACTGCTTTGTTATTAGTACAATAAATCTGGATTTGTTTTCAGCTGGTGTGTCTTTCAATCAGCTGTTACTGTACATGTCCTTAACCCAGTCCATGCAGGCTCACATATAAACAGGAGTGTCAGTCTTACAGTCCTTTAGTTTAACTCAGAGTCACTGTAGAGGTCAATGCACGGGTCTACATTGGCCCGACAGTATGGAAAATGATAAGCATGACACAGACTGATTGGGACAGTTTGGATGACTCTCAACAGTCAGTGATTCACTGCACGGCACACACAAATCATGTCTATCCTCACTGTGAATCTGTATTTAATGTAGTCTGGGTCATATTTTCTTTCTCATGGTTTTTGAGAACGAGGGCATGTCTGGTGTCGCGACTCATCCGAACTGAACAAGATCTATGATTGTCACTCCTCTCTCTAGTTGAGAAGCACTGTTGCAACAATCAGAGCAATATTACCAACACAATGATATTTTTTATTAATTGTATTCTGTCTGGTCTCCTTCTTTAGCGACCCGTTCCAGGTGCATCATGAGCGCCAGCGGCAGATGATGAGGGGTTTCTCTGACCCCTTCGGTCAGGGCTTCATGCCCAGCATCACAGACGGACGTCACAGGGGTCACAGGGCCGCGGCTCAACCCAACACCAGCCCGAACGCCCGCAGCGACCCAGTGAGTGCCGGAGTTTGCTTTTGCTTGTCTTTCTTAATGCAAACTGCTTATTCTTCCTTCAGACTGTGTTGTCTAATCTCATTGATCCCGGAGCGGTTTATACACTTGGCACTTCCCATTCTAGATGCACATGATCAGGGTTTGCAATTAACAGCTTTTTACTTTTCACAAGTTATGTTCACTCATTCATTTCTTGGGGAAGTTCATGCAGGCCAAATCTGCGCAGGTTTAGCACACATGCTGAACTCGTGAGACATTATCGAGACATTATCAAGTATATTGCAAAAACCAAACAAAACACACCTACAGAGGCGTGCGTGCATACGAGACTACGTGATGAAGTCTGGTTAGACAACACAGGATTTAGTGAAAGGATTTAGAGTGCGCTCTTTCACTGCATGATTCAGTCTATTAATATGCATTAAGAATGATCACATAATTCAAGATAAGTGGGCAGAAAATGTATATATTTATATCATGTCATACAGTTCATCAATATCACACGAAGAGTGCCGTTTTGTTTTTTTTTATAAAGCATGGTTACAAATGTGATATTGATTTTATACAACTGTAAGGGAAACAGGTCAATAATTTAGCTCAAAGGAAATCATTTAAGATTTTAAAGGGAACTCCACTATTAATATGCAAGGGAATTAGGACAGAATCACTGTTTTACGGCGGATCACTGAGACGGCCAGCGAGTCAGTGAGCGAGCCGTATGACAGCAATTCTGCAATGGATATCTATATCCAAAATATAGTGAAAACACTATTAATTAGCACATGTAACAAGATCGGCAGATTAAGACATTAACTTGTGAGCACAAAACACAAGATACTTCTCTTTTCCATATAAATAAGGCTTTATTGGATAAATCTAAGACATATAAACTAATCTAACACACGCATTCACACACAAGTTGCAGAAAGAGAGAAAGTGAGGAAAATAATTAGTTTAAGAGAATGAAAATGTGAAATCCCAAGTTACAGCAATATGTGCCATTGTATAGATCTGAACAACCATCAATCACTTAATTAACCCTCGCACTGAATTCCTCAATGAGGTTAAAATTGAGATTAAATGCACCAGTTCAGCTCTCTGGAGTACTTGCGTTTCTGTGTCGGGGGTTCCCTTCCTTGTCTGCTGAAAGGGGTTTCCCGAGGTTGCTGATTGGCTGGAGGTTCAGTCTTGGGAAGCCAGTGATTGGGCGTTGGCTGGCGACGCGGAGCTGTGGTCTGCAGTTGAAGATTAGACAGCACTCTTCTGGAAGATGCGGCGTTAGGCAAACTTAACTCAAAACACGAAACTCTCAACGGAAAAT
>NW_015507066.1:19839-20655 GCF_001515645.1 Sinocyclocheilus grahami
GGGGGGTTAGGCTTGCTTCAGCCTGGCTAATGCTCGGGTCTGATTTATGACATCCTGTTGTCTTGGGCCTCTGTGGAATTTTTGTGCTCCTAATGTTTGACCAAATCTTAGATTGTCTGATTCGGTCTGATATCCTACACAACAGTTCAATAAACAATAAGTTAATATCAAGAGACTTACGTTTTAGACACCATATTGGATGTTTTTGCACTATTTCTGTGCTATTTCGCCAACAAAATAATTCCAAATACAGCCACAGCTCTGTTGTGCGTCTCTGAGCAACATGACAGTGTTTCGTTCCTGAATGAATCACTCGTTTAAATGATTCGGTTCAATCGCAATGACTCACTTATTAACAGTGACTTAACAGTGACCACCTACTGGCGGTTTTAATTGTTTTAATTTTAAATTTCAAGCATCTTTTGATTTTTTAAATAATTGCAAATGTTAGTATTCAACATTTCATGTTCAAAATATCAAAACATTATTTATGCATTTGTAACTGCGGGCTAAAGCATCCCATGTCCCTCTAAGCTGCATTAACGTGTAAATACATCTAAATGCCACTTCATATGCAACTTCTGCAAAGATGAATTTTGTTGATATTGATTTCATTTGTTTAGTAACAGCCTAATTGTATTATTATTATAATTGACTGATTAAATGTAAGAATTTGACTCAAAAGATGATGTACACTTTCAGGAAAAAAATGGCTTTATAACGGTAAGAATGCCCATAAAAGGTAAAAATCAATCTAAACTTATTGGAAAAGATTCATTTCTATCACTGCTGTGAACTGACCACACAGAATATGAA
>NW_015507066.1:21164-25579 GCF_001515645.1 Sinocyclocheilus grahami
TCCACACCGTTCTCCTCAAACACATCTTCTTGTATTTATAGACAACAGGAAGGCTTTGTTCTACTGACACAGTTCTGACACTTACACACACACCTTTACTGGAAGCTACACACCACACTTTCTCAAGTTACTCAGGTTTAGGTGATGTTCACGTTCCTTTTTGGTTTAGCTTTAGTCTCATGAGTAGGTCACGCATGCGCTGATAGCTCTGAAGTAACTCTGGAGCAGGTTATGTTCAGAGAATAAGCTGTTGTGGCTACTTACATACCCTGAAAGTGACCTCTGATTTTGGAAGTGAATGCTGAGTTTATCTGCTTACTTACCCTTAAACATACCCGGGTTTGTCACATAACCTGCTTTATGGTGTGATATCAGCTTCATTGATTATAAAGGGAGCGTCTTCGCTCGATTTCTGTATATAACCTATACGTTTTATTTTTTATGCTTATAAGTGCACACTGCAAAATGTCGGGAGTGATGATCATATTAAAATTGACATAGTGATAACCATAGCAATGATGGGACAAAAACAAATCTTGCAAAAAGACAAAAAGTCTTGCATTGTACGTGCATGCAATAGACTTGTTCCGTTACCTGTAACGTGTTTCTTTGTTATTTTATTACTTTAATTTGATCTTTTTAATGCAATGTTTGCATAATTGAACAACATTTAAAGGATACATACTAATGTTATAATGTATTATTTACTTATAATTATTAATATCATTAATAATTAACTAATTAAATGTTTTTCTTTTTAAGTAGTTAAATTGAAAAATAAAAATGGCTATGGTACCAAAATTGGTACCGCCTTTGTTATTTTATTACTTTAATTTGATCTTTTTAATGCAATGTTTGCATAATTGAACAACATTTAAAGGATACATACTAATGTTATAATGTATTATTTACTTATAATTATTAATATCATTAATAATTAACTAATTAAATGTTTTTCTTTTTAAGTAGTTAAATTGAAAAATAAAAATGGCTATGGTACCAAAATTGGTACCGAGAACCGTGAAATTTTACTGGTTTGATTACTGAAAGTTTGTTATCATGTCAGAATTCTCAAAATAAAAATCACATATATTTTCACAAGTGAAAAAAAAAAAGATTTGTGAAAAACTACAGCACACAAGACAGGAAATGAAACAAAAGTCCAACTAGACAGAGAACATGTAACGATGTAATCGTTTAAGACAGACCTGAATCACATTAGCTATAAATGTCATGTGACTAATGACTTTTCACTCATTTTCTCTGAAAACGAAAATGTGTGCACACTTTATAATCAGATTTTCTCAACAGAATAATGTCATGTTTGCCACAGGTTTAATTAAATTAATAAATCAGAATATTTAACTTGCAACCATGCATCTATTTAAGTTGTGGTAATAGATCCCCTGAATTTCTTTTTGGAGTACCCCAAATATAGGACGACCCTCTGGTTATTGCCTTGTTGCAGGTCAGCAGACGTGATTTTGCGGGACAGGTGGAAAAGTGAGCTATTATTAGACTGTATAACATTGATTTATGTTAGATGGAAAGCCTGTTTGCTGTGACATTGGATGCTTTAAACCAGTGGTTCCCAAACTTTTTGCAGTGTGCACCCCTTTTTTTTACTGCAATACAAGTATTCACTGTATACAGGGCTTGACATTAACTCTTTTGCTCACCAGCCACTGTGGCTAGTGGTTTTCCAAAATTACTAGCCACTCAGCATTTTCACTGGCCACAATTTTGTTGCTGGAAAATTACATTTTATATGACTAAAGTTACTGCATATTAAAATTTATTTGAATTGATTTCCAGGTCTTTTTTTTTTTTTTCCTTTAAGAAGGGCATTTCCCCCTAACCTTATTAAATGCATGTGTCATCTTTCATATCAAATTCTTACATTTTATTAATAATTACACTTAATATAATAAGACTCTATAGGGCTGTTACCAATCAAATGAAATCAGTAGTAACAAAACCAAATGTTCCACTGCTGGAGAAACAGAAGCAGCTGAAGTGGCATTTAGATGCATTTACACAGACAGTTTAATGAAGCTGAAATGTAGCATGAATGCATTAACACTGCAAAATTACAACAACAAAAAAAAAAGTTACTTTTCAATTTGAAAGTAAGCCGCCAGCAGGTGGCAGTCTTGATGAGTGAGTCATTGAGGCATTCAAACGATTCGTTCAGACGGCTGATTCATTCAAGAATGAAGCAAGCGCCTGTCTTTATGAATGGACCACTGAATCATTGACTCAAATTATTAATTCAAAAATAGCCTAACGAAACACCGCTAACGCTGTGTGTTGCTCAGAGATGCGTTTGTTTGGAACTATTTTCGTTAAACAAATCGAGCAAAAACAGTCACATTGACATTAATGTACTAAAATGTATGCCCTAAGTCACTTAATATTAACTACTCGCTTGTTTAAAATCAATGTCGAATTTACAATCGTACTGATTTTCGTGGAAAACTGCACTCTCTTAGTCGTGTCATGTTAATTAATTAGGCTAGGCTTTATGTAATAAATATAAAAAATAATTTTTTTTTTACCTTGGTATGTTTCTTCTGTGTGCAGTTGTGTTCATTTGTTTCGATTTCTCCGTGAGATTGTCTCACGTGAGTCTCAACTGCCGTGACCTTGTTACTATTGATTATCCATCATGAATTGCCGTTTACACCAAGTGTAATAAAATCAGAATCATTCTCGCCGACATTTTGGTGCTTCCCTAATTCGATGTTTTAATAAGATTAGATTAGTTGTCCGGTCGGGCAAGTAAAATTCTCTTTCACTTGCCCCTTCAACTACTCGTTTGAAGTCTTGTTTAAAATCAAATGTTGAATTTACAATCGTACTGATTTTCGTGGAAAACTGCACTCTCTTAGTCGTGTCATGTTAATTAATTAGGCTAGGCTTTATGTAATAAATATAAAAAATATATTTTTTTTTTACCTTGGTATGTTTCTTCTGTGTGCAGTTGTGTTCATTTGTTTCGATTTCTCTATGAGATTGTCTCACGTGAGTCTCAACTGCCGTGACCTTGTTACTATTGATTATCCATCATGAATTGCCGTTTACACCAAGTGTAATAAAATCAGAATCATTCTCGCCGACATTTTGGTGCTTCCCTAATTCGATGTTTTAATAAGATTAGATTAGTTGTCCGGTCGGGCAAGTAAAATTCTCTTTCACTTGCCCCTTCAAAAAAAGCACACAGATCATCAAAAGCATTCTCTCGCGCACCCCTGCTGGTCGGTCTGTGCACCCCTAGTTTGGGAACCGCTACTTTAAACCGTATTAAATATTGTGAGCGACTCGGTGACTGGCACTCAGTTTGCCAGGTTCGAGCGATGTAACACAGGATCTTTTCAGTCCACTAAATAGTATGAACTGAATATGAATGTCCTTAAGCAGTGACTAAGGTATGGTTCTTCATTAGTCTATACACAGACGTTTTACCAGATTCAGTGCATCTTGAACTTGTAACCTGGTTTTATTGATTCTGGCCGCTTCAAACAGAGCCTTCATATCCAGTGTGTGAAATCCTAGCAGGTGTAACAGTATTTAACCATCACCAGTTCTCTTCTGATGAAGTCCACACCGGCCCGGTTCCTTTGCTCCGTCCACACAGCCGTCATCAGCAGAAAACACCCTCTCTGATGTGTTGGTTGGTTATTAATGGGACACATGCTAGACTTTTATTTATAGACTTTTCTTCGGCTTTTAATACAATTCAACCCCACATTTTAGCCGTCGCATGAACAAAGCTACTCTAATAAAAGGCCAGACTATTGAGTACATGCAATCTTATAAATAACTTGGGACTATTATTGATGATAAATTAAAATGTGAAGCTAATTGTGCAGCTGTGCCAACTCCGTTCTCATGATCGAGGAGTCCTGCTGTTGTTTTTATTGATATCATGTGAGTGTGAGCACTAAAACTACATATTATAACACAATCAGGTCTGTTTTGACCTAGAAAAGATCCATCAAAATTTCTGATTTTTTACAATTATTTTTAAGAGATTAAAGCAATAAGCCCCAAGCATCGTGCCTAAAACCCCTCAGCTGTTATAAATTCACGGCTTCACGGGGATCACTGCTTTTATAAAACGGTTATATACGTAGTACGGTTTCACAAAATAAAGCAGAGCAAATAAAGTGTAATGATATTAATAAACACAGTATTCTTCCACCAAACAATGTAGCTCCTCAGAAACAGTTGTGGTTGCAACAAAGTGGTTGCCGAGCAACACACAAACGTAAACAAAGGTGTGTAGAGTAATTAGCCTTTTTCACAAAAATTGGAAATTATGTCAGCGCAGGGTAAAGTTAGTTCCGTTACAGGTCTGCGCCCATAGATATGTATATATATATATATACAGTGGGGAAAAAAAGTATTTAGTC
>NW_015507066.1:25642-31964 GCF_001515645.1 Sinocyclocheilus grahami
GAGGATTGGCAAGCATCCATGCCCTGCCGGCTCCGCCCAAGCTCAAGCTTCATGCACTGCCAGCTCCGCCCAAGCTCAAGCTCCATGCCCTGCCGGCTCCGCCCAAGCTCAAGCTTCATGCACTGCCAGCTCCGCCCAAGCTCAAGCTCCATGCCCTGCCGGCTCCGCCCAAGCTCAAGCTTCATGCACTGCCAGCTCCGCCCAAGCTCAAGCTCCATGCCCTGCCGGCTCCGCCCAAGCTCAAGCTTCATGCACTGCCAGCTCCGACCAAGCTCAAGCTTCATGTCCTGCCGGCTCCGCTCAAGCTCAAGCTCCATGTCCTGCCGGCTCCGCCCAAGCTCGAGCTTCATGTCCTGCCGGCTCCGCCCAAGCTCAAGCTCCATGCCCTGCCGGCTCCGCCCAAGCTCAAGCTCCATGCCCTGCCGGCTCCGCCCAAGCCGGCTCCCTCCTCTGAGGCAGGCTCTGCTCTTGCTGCCTGCCAAGCTGCCGGCCCCGCCCTAGCCTCCTGCCCACCCTGGCACCCTGGTTTACCTCTATCTCCAGGCCCTCTTCCACTACACAGGCCTGGCCCACCATCCCTCCCGCCTCCCTCCGGGAATTCTTTTCTTAGGGGAGGGGTGGGGTTCTGTCACAGTCTTCAGCAGGTGTGCCCAGGATGGCCACCAGATGACACTGTGTTATGTGAGCACATGGCTTGTGTTGTGTTTGTTTGTTGCCATGTGCTCTCTCCTGTCTATTGTCTTGCCCCGCCCATCTTGTTACCTCATTATTGTTTAAGTTGCTCCACCTGTGTCTCCCTCGCTAGCCTCCTCATTTGGTTTCCTATTTATTCTCCTAGTGTCTGTAATCCTGTACTGATCCGTCATTTTTCATTGTGTGTGTTATGTCTGCATGTAGTGCAGTTCCTAGCCTGCCTGTCTGTTTTTCCCTCTCGGGGTTGTTTTAGTTTGTTTTTGTTTAATTTTATTATTAAAAGAAAGAACCCTTCATCCTGCACTTGAGTCCTCGCTTCATCTCTCCACACGCACCGTGACATAAATTGTAAAAACACAAATACAGTGGTTGAAGAAGCATTCAGGTCAGATGATTGTATTCCCGTTCATTTTCCTAAACCAAATTTAGCCCCTGGCTTTAAGTTTCAGGACTGTCCTGCCAAATACGGGACAGGTGCTCTCCCTACCCAAATACCACACTATTTTCATAATCGAAAGCCCAGCTAATCAGATCTGAGCTGGTGATTTCAGCAAATTTTCTTGCTGTTTGTGTGTGCCGTGTTCTTGAGACGGTCAGAAACCACTGGTAGAGGATCTGAATATTTTTGGATTATGGCTATTGGCAGAACAAATCGCTGCTGTCGAGTAACACATTCTCAGACGCAGACAGGACAGTGCGCTCAAGCCGCTGTTGCAGTTAACTAAACTAGTTCACTGTTAGCTAGAATAGGTTTTTTAAAGTGAACAATTATTGGACTATGACATTTCCCTTCCGGTTGGCTGCTTCACATGGTGATCATCATTTGATCGTGTAAATTACTTCTGCACATTTGGCAACATTGCGGTAGCAGAGTCACATGTGCATTTAGTAACAGAGCAACCTGAGAAATGTTTTCAATGTTAAGGCCGCATCCGAGGTGTTACTGATGTCGTGATCATTCCCAGAACCGTGTCGTCTTCGGAGAGCTCTGCTGTGTGGCTCATTTGCTAAATCAAAAGTGTTTTCCCAGTGGGTCTGTTCTTCTGCCCAGATGAGACCAGCGCTGTGAAAGCATGCAGCATAAATGAGTCGTGACCTCAGCCCTGTGTCTTCCAAGCACAGCCCACCTAAAATAGCGTTCGTGACCCTTCCTCCGGCGGGTTAAATATACACTCCAGCGCGAGCAGATAGCCGAGCCGTGCTCTCTAGGGGCTTTATTAGCTTGAGGAGAAACCTTCAGAGAAACACGAGCTGCTTCTCCATTATTAGACGCCATAACCAGAGACAGCTACCAATTTTGGGAGTCATCCAGAGCTCTCAGCACCAAGAGTTACTGAAGCATTCATGCTTTTGTCAGGATTACGCTCTGTTTAGTTTTCATCTTGTTTCTGTGTTTTCTGTGCCTCCTTATTGTTCAGTCCTGTTTTCGGCTTGTTTGTCTCCATGGTTGGTAATTAGCTGCACCTGTTCATTATTAAGTTGCCCTTGTGTATGTAGCCCTGTGTTTTCAGTGAGTGTTTGTCCTTCTCATCATCTGTAGGTGTGTTTAACTAAGTGTGATTGTCCTGCATGTTTAGTTTTTTGTGTTTATTGTGACATTTTTCACACATAGTTCTTCAGTCCATCCACACAAACACATACAATTGTCTTTTCACACATTGTACCATTTTATTCTCCATTTTGTTCATACAGATGTGAATCTCATGGAAACTTTCATGAAACGTTTCATTAAACTCCAAAATGAAAAGAAACTGAATTAGCCAAGAACATGTATATTTTGCAGTTATATTTTGTGTGATTTTTCCCCCCTTTGACAATTAATAACCTCCCGAGCCCAAAATTCTAAACATTAGCTATTTTTTTTCTCATTACTGTAATGCACAAAATAAATAATCAATCAATCATATTGATCATTTAAACTCTTGTGTAATTATAAATCATGGTAGTATCATTGTGGCCAATAAAACATTGTTAAAAGTTGCTGACAACATTGATATCCCTTCTGAAAATCATGCACACTTTATTATATTTTTAAAAAGAGCACTTATTACAGAAATAATGTTCTAGAATATAAAGGAATTTACTTTAAAAGTGAACTGAATGAAATGCTTTTGGATTAAATGAAAATGTGTTATTGTTAGATGCAATCTGTTGAATTTAATGCTTTTTGACCCACCTAAGTAGGAGTTATGTAATTTCATAATTACTTCTTTTGTCTTTGAAATATGCTTACATTACTGCTGAATGTACTGACAAGCACTTATGGTAACTTAAATTATATATTTTGTCGTTATATAATTTCTATTGAAACTTGTATGTCATGTATTTAAATACACTTGTAATTACACAGTTGTAATGATGAAGCTGCAATTTAGAACATTTTAAATATATTAGCTTTTAATCTAATATTGAATAACACACTACATTTCAAGTGTGTTTTAGCATGTTAGTCAACACATCAAAATAATAACAGATTAAAGTGGCCTTTTATATCAGTAATATTATTTTATCTGCAAGTACAGTTTTTTTAATAGTATACATTCAATACAAAAGCACATTAATTATAAAAAAAAAGCTTTTTCCGCCATAAAGATATGATGTTATAGTTTATTCGAATGTATAAGAAAAATGTATTTAACAATCATAACAGGTCACCATTTCTTCTACACTTTATACATTTTAAATATGTTTGCAGTTTGCTTCAGTAGTCCTGCAGTGACAAATGCATATTCAAAAGAACAAAAATTCCATGTAGTCTTTCAATTAACTATAATATTTAGTAATTTATTGTATTAATTAAAGCACATTGAGGTATAGTACATCACACTACAGGACACTGCTTAACATGTCACTTCCGCATGTTAGAATTCATATCAGTTCTCAATGGAGAAAATAAAGTTCCTGTTTTGAAATCCGAATGGGTCAGAATGGGTTGCAGATGCATTTCATGTTAACTCTGGTAGCACAACTTCATGCAACTTCATACACGCCAAAAAACATCACAGCATCACACAGTCTGCATTTAAGCTCTAAATATAAGAAAACGGATTTAAAGACAGTCTGTAAGGAGAGTTAAGTTTGAATAACTGCTGTCTGCAGTATATATAGAGAAACATGTACGTGCATGTGAAGCAAGCTCAGTAAATGTGTGTGATTAATGTCAACAGGAGCTGGATTTCTTTAACAATCCTTTCGCTATGATGGACAGCATGAGGAACAGGATGGAGGCCATGCATAGAAATGTAGTAAGTCTCTTCAACACCGCATCAGTGACCATCTTTCACGGATTAGAATGAATAGACCTCATACAAGGATGTTGAAACACGCTGTTCTTTTGAAATGGTTTTTTTATAATGAGCTGTTTTCTTATTCATCAGTAGGGATGGCAGTTGTAAGCAATTCAGTGATTCGGATTCTTTCAAGATTTTTAAGTAGCACTTATCACAAATGAACTTTGTTGTAAAAGTGTGTCTTTCATTGTACAAACAACCAGTCAGTATGAGCCGGTGACTCCCGATTCCTCGACTGAATTCAGCGTCCCTGAGATGTTTTTGTAACTGTTTCTTTTTTTAGGAGAACATGGCGTCAGACCCCAACAGCCACTCGTATTCCTCTTCCTCCGTCATGACGTACTCTAAGATGGGAGACGAGCCGGCCAAAGTCTTCCAGGCCTCGTCTCAGACGCGCTGTGCTCCTGGAGGAGTGAGTCCTGCTCTCGAACACTCACACCGCAGCACCTCCTGCGGATCAGTGTTATGATGGGTGCTTTATGCTGTGTTCAGATAAAGGAGACCAGGAGGAGTCTGAAGGACTCTGAGAGCGGACTGCAGAAGATGTCCATCGCCCATCACATCCAGGACAGAGGCCACGTCATCGAGAGGAAAGAGAATGGGAAAACCGGAGAGAAGGAGCTCAACCAGGACTTCCAGAACATGGATGAAAGTGAGGAAGCATTTAAAGAGACAAACACCAGTTTCGCAGCAGTGAAAAACGCTTTCAGTGCATGCTCTTTTACTATTTTCTTTTACTGCACAAGTATTCTTTTTATTAGTTATGTTCGCTCAGTAATCGCTTCTCCACAAATTAAGGCCTAAATAGGTCTTAAATTCATAAAGTCATGCATTAAATTTTGCATGCACTGCAAAAAAAATTAAATAAGCATCTTCCAAGCTATTTGTGTTTTCCAGTACAAATATCTAAACATCCTCAAATCAAGATGCATTTTTTTGTACATTGTTTCCTGAGAAACTGAACAAAATGAGTGATTGCTTGAAACAAGAACAAATATCTGCCATTTTGTAAATGCATCTTGTATTTAAGAATCTTTAGACATTTGCACTGGAAAACAAGACAAAAATACTGAGGAAGAGCATCCGTTTTTTGCAGAAGTCCAGTTTTAGTGTTTGAGATCAGAGCTATTCAAGCCTTAAACAGTTTTTTTAAATGAATTAAAAAGTAATGGTGATTCGTTTTTAAGTAATTAAGTATTTTTTTTTAACTTTGAAGCATTCTAATACAAGACATTTACATTTAGAGACCATATTAATGTTTCACTTATTCCTTAAATTTTTTAGTTTGGTTATAAAAAGGTCTTTAAAAAGTCAAATTCACCTTAATAAAACCTGCAGAAGCTATTTCTAATACTTAGCAATTTGCTCAACAGTTTTGAATCCTTACTTCTATAAAGTCTTAAAGGGGTCATATGATGCTGCTAAAAAGAGCATTCTTTTGTGTATTTGGTGTAATGAAATGTGTTTATGCGGTTTAAGGTTCAAAAAGCACATTATTTTCCACATACTGTACATTATTGTTTCTCCTCTATGCCCCGCCTTTCTGAAACGCATCGATTTTTACAAAGCTCATCGGTCTGAAAACCCCTCACCATACTGTGATGCCGTGTCCGGCTGGAGCGACGAGACAAAAACATTAAAACCCATTACAAACGAGGCATTTGTTGCCTCCAGTGGGGACATAATTACTGATTATAATGACTTATACTGTCTTTTTACGCGTTGCGTTTGCATCGCGCCGCGCAAACATAAAACCATGTCTGCATTTGTGATCGGAGAAATGACAAACAACAAGCCCTACTCTACACTGCCCAAAAAACTTGCTTTAAATATATATAAAATATAAAAACGCTTTAAATATAGAAAAACGTCCGTACAGTCTGTGAGTCAGAACAGCCGGCATTGTAGTCTACTCTCCCAGGATCAGGAAACAGTCCTCCATAAAATGTGCTGCACACATCTGAATATTTGGGTTGAACTGTTCTGGAACAGTGTTGTAAATACAACTTAACACTGATTTCTAGTCGAAACAGCGTCACACACGGCGGGCTTGAGAACGGTGCGGCCAGCGGATTCGACGAAGGAGGCTTGCGGCAACCACATGTGATGACTCCAGGCTGGACTCCACTTCGTCCACGGTGAAAGTCGATCCAGCGATCCACAGCGCAAAGTTGTAGTATTTCTTCAGCGACCAGCACGGATCAGCTCTAGGCGTGAAGCAGATATCATCCTCTTTTGGAAGAACAAACAAAGTAGTTTCGCTTTCACAACGAAGCACACGGCGTCTTCACGGCATGGCGGCGGCGGCAACAACAATACTACAGCGAGAATAAAAGTTA
>NW_015507066.1:33372-38973 GCF_001515645.1 Sinocyclocheilus grahami
TTTTTCATTGTGTGTGTTATGTCTGCATGTAGTGCAGTTCCTAGCCTGCCTGTCTGTTTTTCCCTCTCGGGGTTGTTTTAGTTTGTTTTTGTTTAATTTTATTATTAAAAGAAAGAACCCTTCATCCTGCACTTGAGTCCTCGCTTCATCTCTCCACACGCACCGTGACATAAATTGTAAAAACACAAATACAGTGGTTGAAGAAGCATTCAGGTCAGATGATTGTATTCCCGTTCATTTTCCTAAACCAAATTTAGCCCCTGGCTTTAAGTTTCAGGACTGTCCTGCCAAATACGGGACAGGTGCTCTCCCTACCCAAATACCACACTATTTTCATAATCGAAAGCCCAGCTAATCAGATCTGAGCTGGTGATTTCAGCAAATTTTCTTGCTGTTTGTGTGTGCCGTGTTCTTGAGACGGTCAGAAACCACTGGTAGAGGATCTGAATATTTTTGGATTATGGCTATTGGCAGAACAAATCGCTGCTGTCGAGTAACACATTCTCAGACGCAGACAGGACAGTGCGCTCAAGCCGCTGTTGCAGTTAACTAAACTAGTTCACTGTTAGCTAGAATAGGTTTTTTAAAGTGAACAATTATTGGACTATGACATTTCCCTTCCGGTTGGCTGCTTCACATGGTGATCATCATTTGATCGTGTAAATTACTTCTGCACATTTGGCAACATTGCGCAGCAGAGTCACATGTGCATTTAGTAACAGAGCAACCTGAGAAATGTTTTCAATGTTAAGGCCGCATCCGAGGTGTTACTGATGTCGTGATCATTCCCAGAACCGTGTCGTCTTCGGAGAGCTCTGCTGTGTGGCTCATTTGCTAAATCAAAAGTGTTTTCCCAGTGGGTCTGTTCTTCTGCCCAGATGAGACCAGCGCTGTGAAAGCATGCAGCATAAATGAGTCGTGACCTCAGCCCTGTGTCTTCCAAGCACAGCCCACCTAAAATAGCGTTCGTGACCCTTCCTCCGGCGGGTTAAATATACACTCCAGCGCGAGCAGATAGCCGAGCCGTGCTCTCTAGGGGCTTTATTAGCTTGAGGAGAAACCTTCAGAGAAACACGAGCTGCTTCTCCATTATTAGACGCCATAACCAGAGACAGCTACCAATTTTGGGAGTCATCCAGAGACAGCTACCAATTTTGGGAGTCATCCAGAGCTCTCAGCACCAAGAGTTACTGAAGCATTCATGCTTTTGTCAGGATTACGCTCTGTTTAGTTTTCATCTTGTTTCTGTGTTTTCTGTGCCTCCTTATTGTTCAGTCCTGTTTTCTGCTTGTTTGTCTCCATGGTTGGTAATTAGCTGCACCTGTTCATTATTAAGTTGCCCTTGTGTATGTAGCCCTGTGTTTTCAGTGAGTGTTTGTCCTTCTCATCATCTGTAGGTGTGTTTAACTAAGTGTGATTGTCCTGCATGTTTAGTTTTTTGTGTTTATTGTGACATTTTTCACACATAGTTCTTCAGTCCATCCACACAAACACATACAATTGTCTTTTCACACATTGTACCATTTTATTCTCCATTTTGTTCATACAGATGTGAATCTCATGGAAACTTTCATGAAACGTTTCATTAAACTCCAAAATGAAAAGAAACTGAATTAGCCAAGAACATGTATATTTTGCAGTTATATTTTGTGTGATTTTTCCCCCCTTTGACAATTAATAACCTCCCGAGCCCAAAATTCTAAACATTAGCTATTTTTTTTCTCATTACTGTAATGCACAAAATAAATAATCAATCAATCATATTGATCATTTAAACTCTTGTGTAATTATAAATCATGGTAGTATCATTGTGGCCAATAAAACATTGTTAAAAGTTGCTGACAACATTGATATCCCTTCTGAAAATCATGCACACTTTATTATATTTTTAAAAAGAGCACTTATTACAGAAATAATGTTCTAGAATATAAAGGAATTTACTTTAAAAGTGAACTGAATGAAATGCTTTTGGATTAAATGAAAATGTGTTATTGTTAGATGCAATCTGTTGAATTTAATGCTTTTTGACCCACCTAAGTAGGAGTTATGTAATTTCATAATTACTTCTTTTGTCTTTGAAATATGCTTACATTACTGCTGAATGTACTGACAAGCACTTATGGTAACTTAAATTATATATTTTGTCGTTATATAATTTCTATTGAAACTTGTATGTCATGTATTTAAATACACTTGTAATTACACAGTTGTAATGATGAAGCTGCAATTTAGAACATTTTAAATATATTAGCTTTTAATCTAATATTGAATAACACACTACATTTCAAGTGTGTTTTAGCATGTTAGTCAACACATCAAAATAATAACAGATTAAAGTGGCCTTTTATATCAGTAATATTATTTTATCTGCAAGTACAGTTTTTTTAATAGTATACATTCAATACAAAAGCACATTAATTATAAAAAAAAAGCTTTTTCCGCCATAAAGATATGATGTTATAGTTTATTCGAATGTATAAGAAAAATGTATTTAACAATCATAACAGGTCACCATTTCTTCTACACTTTATACATTTTAAATATGTTTGCAGTTTGCTTCAGTAGTCCTGCAGTGACAAATGCATATTCAAAAGAACAAAAATTCCATGTAGTCTTTCAATTAACTATAATATTTAGTAATTTATTGTATTAATTAAAGCACATTGAGGTATAGTACATCACACTACAGGACACTGCTTAACATGTCACTTCCGCATGTTAGAATTCATATCAGTTCTCAATGGAGAAAATAAAGTTCCTGTTTTGAAATCCGAATGGGTCAGAATGGGTTGCAGATGCATTTCATGTTAACTCTGGTAGCACAACTTCATGCAACTTCATACACGCCAAAAAACATCACAGCATCACACAGTCTGCATTTAAGCTCTAAATATAAGAAAACGGATTTAAAGACAGTCTGTAAGGAGAGTTAAGTTTGAATAACTGCTGTCTGCAGTATATATAGAGAAACATGTACGTGCATGTGAAGCAAGCTCAGTAAATGTGTGTGATTAATGTCAACAGGAGCTGGATTTCTTTAACAATCCTTTCGCTATGATGGACAGCATGAGGAACAGGATGGAGGCCATGCATAGAAATGTAGTAAGTCTCTTCAACACCGCATCAGTGACCATCTTTCACGGATTAGAATGAATAGACCTCATACAAGGATGTTGAAACACGCTGTTCTTTTGAAATGGTTTTTTTATAATGAGCTGTTTTCTTATTCATCAGTAGGGATGGCAGTTGTAAGCAATTCAGTGATTCGGATTCTTTCAAGATTTTTAAGTAGCACTTATCACAAATGAACTTTGTTGTAAAAGTGTGTCTTTCATTGTACAAACAACCAGTCAGTATGAGCCGGTGACTCCCGATTCCTCGACTGAATTCAGCGTCCCTGAGATGTTTTTGTAACTGTTTCTTTTTTTAGGAGAACATGGCGTCAGACCCCAACAGCCACTCGTATTCCTCTTCCTCCGTCATGACGTACTCTAAGATGGGAGACGAGCCGGCCAAAGTCTTCCAGGCCTCGTCTCAGACGCGCTGTGCTCCTGGAGGAGTGAGTCCTGCTCTCGAACACTCACACCGCAGCACCTCCTGCGGATCAGTGTTATGATGGGTGCTTTATGCTGTGTTCAGATAAAGGAGACCAGGAGGAGTCTGAAGGACTCTGAGAGCGGACTGCAGAAGATGTCCATCGCCCATCACATCCAGGACAGAGGCCACGTCATCGAGAGGAAAGAGAATGGGAAAACCGGAGAGAAGGAGCTCAACCAGGACTTCCAGAACATGGATGAAAGTGAGGAAGCATTTAAAGAGACAAACACCAGTTTCGCAGCAGTGAAAAACGCTTTCAGTGCATGCTCTTTTACTATTTTCTTTTACTGCACAAGTATTCTTTTTATTAGTTATGTTCGCTCAGTAATCGCTTCTCCACAAATTAAGGCCTAAATAGGTCTTAAATTCATAAAGTCATGCATTAAATTTTGCATGCACTGCAAAAAAAATTAAATAAGCATCTTCCAAGCTATTTGTGTTTTCCAGTACAAATATCTAAACATCCTCAAATCAAGATGCATTTTTTTGTACATTGTTTCCTGAGAAACTGAACAAAATGAGTGATTGCTTGAAACAAGAACAAATATCTGCCATTTTGTAAATGCATCTTGTATTTAAGAATCTTTAGACATTTGCACTGGAAAACAAGACAAAAATACTGAGGAAGAGCATCCGTTTTTTGCAGAAGTCCAGTTTTAGTGTTTGAGATCAGAGCTATTCAAGCCTTAAACAGTTTTTTTAAATGAATTAAAAAGTAATGGTGATTCGTTTTTAAGTAATTAAGTATTTTTTTTTAACTTTGAAGCATTCTAATACAAGACATTTACATTTAGAGACCATATTAATGTTTCACTTATTCCTTAAATTTTTTAGTTTGGTTATAAAAAGGTCTTTAAAAAGTCAAATTCACCTTAATAAAACCTGCAGAAGCTATTTCTAATACTTAGCAATTTGCTCAACAGTTTTGAATCCTTACTTCTATAAAGTCTTAAAGGGGTCATATGATGCTGCTAAAAAGAGCATTATGTTGTGTATTTGGTGTAATGAAATGTGTTTATGCGGTTTAAGGTTCAAAAAGCACATTATTTTCCACATACTGTACATTATTGTTTCTCCTCTATGCCCCGCCTTTCTGAAACGCATCGATTTTTACAAAGCTCATCGGTCTGAAAACCCCTCACCATACTGTGATGCCGTGTCCGGCTGGAGCGACGAGACAAAAACATTAAAACCCATTACAAACGAGGCATTTGTTGCCTCCAGTGGGGACATAATTACTGATTATAATGACTTATACTGTCTTTTTACGCGTTGCGTTTGCATCGCGCCGCGCAAACATAAAACCATGTCTGCATTTGTGATCGGAGAAATGACAAACAACAAGCCCTACTCTACACTGCCCAAAAAACTTGCTTTAAATATATATAAAATATAAAAACGCTTTAAATATAGAAAAACGTACTTACAGTCTGTGAGTCAGAACAGCCGGCATTGTAGTCTACTCTCCCAGGATCAGGAAACAGTCCTCCATAAAATGTGCTGCACACATCTGAATATTTGGGTTGAACTGTTCTGGAACAGTGTTGTAAATACAACTTAACACTGATTTCTAGTCGAAACAGCGTCACACACGGCGGGCTTGAGAACGGTCCAAAGAGAAAGAACAATTGAAATTGCATCATATGACCCCTTTAAGCCAAAATGGTACGTTTTTAAGCAGTGAGATTTTTACTCGACAAGCAATGGACAAACACATCCTTGCATAACATTAATGAGGCCAAATGCATGTTTTGATCCAGAAACGCATATTAAGTTGCAATAATGCAGAAACAAAAATAATCAAATAATAATCAAATAATAAACTTGAAAGTGACGTGTGGTGTCTCATACTTGAATTTGTGCTCTGCATTTCACCCATCCAGCACACACACACACACACGCACACAGCAGTGAGTAATGAACACACACACACACAGCAGTGAGTAATGAACACACACACACACACACACACACGCACACAGCAGTGAGTAATGAACACACACA
>NW_015507066.1:40559-44784 GCF_001515645.1 Sinocyclocheilus grahami
CACACACACACAGCAGTGAGTAATGAACACACACACACACACACACACACCAGTGAGTAATGAACACACACTCACACACACACAGCAGTGAGTAATGAACACACACACACACACACACACACCAGTGAGTAATGAACACACACTCACACACACACAGCAGTGAGTAATGAACACACACACAGGTTCTTGCTCAAGGGTCTCTCCTCAGTCGTAGTATTGAAGGTAGAAGAGAGTGCTGGTTATTCACTCCCCCTCACCAACCACTGTGGCCCAAAAAAAGCAAATTTCCCAGCCTGGAAATGAGTCCTGACCGCAGGACAGAAGATCACAGACACCTGAGCTGAACTCTCTGATGCTGTGTTCTGTCTCCCCAGCGGAGGCCCAGTCCTTCGACGAGGAGTGGCAGAGAGAGGTGTCCAGCTTCCAGGCGTCTGCGCCCATGTCCCGCCTGGAAGCACCGAGACAGCGAGCGCTTCACCGAGCGGCCATCACTGCACCACAGCACACTCGCAGGTCAGAGACACCACACAAATCAAGAGTTTATTTGCAGAAACAGATAACTCTTCAATAACTTAGTTTATCTAACGTAGATAGTTAACTATATAACAGATAACTTTTCAAAAATCATGTTGTTTATAATGTTATCATGTTTTTATTGTGTTTTATTGTGTTGGTTAGCTGTTTTTTGTAGTTACTTTTTAACCTAGTCAAAATAACCCGACTGCAGTTTGATTGAGATTAACTGGAACGCACAACGAAAACATGATTTCTGAGAATTGTTAAAAACGGAGTTATCTGCTTTTGCAAATGAACTCTTCAAATATACATTGTCAAATAGATCATTGAATATATTTAAAAACATACAACACATGTATTTGCTAAAATGTGTTTCAAAATATATTTTCTACCAATGTATTTTTTGTACATTTTTATTCTGTGTATTTTTCCAAGAACATTTGAAGAAACACTTTGTTTGTTGTCTATAACGTGTGTGAACATGTAACTGTTTCAATCTGAATGAAAATAAATAATGAATGAAGCCTGAAAGTAGGCTACTTTTAGATTGTAAATGTATTTTCTTGCCCCCAAAGTACAGTTTGAAATATATTTAGGCATATGAAGCATGAAACTGAATGTATTTTCAATTTCAAAAATATATTTCAATGAGCTTCACTGTTTACAACATATATTTAGCAAATATTTAAAATGTATTTTGGCTAATTATTATTATTGTTGTTGTTGTTATTTATGCATGCATAAATAAAAAAATGCCATGCATGCCAAATTGGGAAAACAATATTTTTTGAATGAAATATTTTATATGGGTCCCGTTAGATTGTCAGTTTGTAACTAAAGCTGGGAGAAATCGTGATTCATCTGCATCCTAGAAACTCATAACTACATTTGAAAACATTTGAAGGAGAATCTAGATTTGCAGTGAAATGAGATTTGTCCGGTTTAATATGATAATGTCTCGGTTTCTTTACTATTGTGTGTTCACAGAGATGACAAATCAAACCCATTACAATGAACTCAACGTTAAAGGCTCCGGCGAGAAGAAGCACTAAAGCTCATTCACAATAAAACACACTTGACAGGCTTCTTACTGCGCTTTCCTCATATCTGCCAATGATTTTCTCACACCTGTTTCATACCACAGACTTGAGCAGCAGCAAAAAAGCTCTATACAGAGAACTTATTTCTAGGTAACTGCGGTGAGTATTTCTTCTAAACTGGTTATCAGTGGTGGGTCACTGATAGCATTAGACCTGGCTGTGGTTAATTGTGCACAATAGACTAATTCCATATCATAACCTGTAGTATACTGTATTGTTTCAAGACACTGGACTACAGACATATGCTTAATCTGTGCAATTTCTGCTTTTGCATGTCAAATCATATTGATTTTATCCATCATCAGTGCACTGTTACTTTAAGTGTGTGTGTGTGTGTGTGATCAGTGCTTCTACTATCTTCTGTTAATCTTCTGGACCTTTATCACACACTCATGTCAGGTCTCAAGAGTCTCTGCTACTGAGTTGAGTCAGCTGTGTTTGGTTAGGAGACACACAGAATATGCAGTGCTCAGATATCCGCTGGAGTATTGCATACTGTTTCGGGGTTCAGCGCTGCTGTTGCTTTCTGAAGGATCCAGAAACTGTGTGACGTCTGTAATGCACTTATCGATGTTGTTTATTCTGCAGTAATCACATTAAACCCTCTGCAAACCTTGCTCTGTAAACATTTTTTTAAATGCATGAAAGTAGACCTTTTAATATAAATGTTTCTCAATTTGTGTTTGAGACACGCAACTGTGTGATATTGTCGTCAAGACACACTTCACTGTTTCGCTTTTCAAAAGTTATATAACACATAGTGTCAGAGTAAAATAATGTCGCAATCCAAACATTTAATGTTGCAAATAATAAAGTTTTTGTTGACCTCTGGCCTGATTCAGTTGTCTCCTGATTTGATTCAGCAACATGAATGATTTGAAGAACTTATAATATCAGGGCTGTCCAAACCTGTTCCTGCAGAGTTTAGCTCAAACCCTAATTAAACACGCCTGAACCAAAGTAATCAAGGCCTGAGTCTGAAATCACCACATACCCCTAAAGAGGACTCTATATGTGTCCCTGCAGCACAAAAGCAGTGTTAAGTCGCTGGGGTATATTTGTAGCAATAGCCAACAATACATTGTATGGGTCACAATTATACATTTTTCTTTTATGCCAAAAATCATTAGGATATTAAGTAAAGATCATGTTCCATGAAGATATTTAGTAAATGTCCTACCGTAAATATATCAAAACTTAATGTTTGATTAGTAATATGCATTGCTAAGAACTTCATTTGAACAACTTTAAAGATGATTTTCTCAATATTTAGATTTTTTTGCACCCTCAGATTCCAGATGTTCAAATATGTGTGTGTGTGATATCTCTGGTGTGTGTGTGTGTCTCTGTGTGTGTGTGTCGGTCTGATGTCTCTGGTGTGTGTGTGTGTGTGTCTGTCTGATGTCTCTGTCTGAAATCACCACATACCCCTAAAGAGGACTCTATATGTGTCCCTGCAGCACAAAAGCAGTGTTAAGTCGCTGGGGTATATTTGTAGCAATAGCCAACAATACATTGTATGGGTCACAATTATACATTTTTCTTTTATGCCAAAAATCATTAGGATATTAAGTAAAGATCATGTTCCATGAAGATATTTAGTAAATGTCCTACCGTAAATATATCAAAACTTAATGTTTGATTAGTAATATGCATTGCTAAGAACTTCATTTGAACAACTTTAAAGATGATTTTCTCAATATTTAGATTTTTTTGCACCCTCAGATTCCAGATGTTCAAATAGTTGTATCTCAGCCAAATATTGTCCTATCCTAACAAACCATACATCAATGGAAAGCTTATTTATTCAGCTTTCAGCTGATGCATAAATCTCAAATTTAAAAAAATGGACCCTTATGACTGGTTTTGTGCTCCAGGGTCACCTGTGTCTCAGAAAAGCCCTAAATAAAAAAAGGGGGGATTGTGGTAATGAAGTATTAACATATGAAGGCATTGGGGTCTGAGAGACTCCTGTGATCCCTGGATATGTCCACGGAGTCCGTCCCCTTCACCAGAGATCATTTGCCCAAAGCTTGAGGATCTTGTGCTCCTGCGCTCACATCTTTCATTTCTGCCGCTGCTCTAGAGACCACCACGCTTGACCCAAGTCCAGGTCCATTGATCGTTACAACTGCTTCGATGCAGGGAGGAGCTTTGAAAATATGTTAAAAGTCTTCAGTGGAGCCTTTAATTTTATTTGCCATCTTATTCAGAACTATTTACCCTCAACTCAACAGGACCCTGTGAACAAAACCCTCGGACAATCGGTGGATTAACAGCACTGCAGCATCTACAAACATCTGCGAATCAACCCGTGCTCTTCACTCAGATTCAGATTAGTTAGGCAAGTTAGAAGGCTTTTCATTACCAAAGCACTGGTAACATTCAATGAGAGATATAATTGGTTACTTGTGCAGGGCTTGCTGGGATCACTCCTAGCAGATGTGGGTGTTTGTTCTTGTTTGGCATGAGGCTGATGTCTTTTCATGACATTTATGAATATGTGTGTGTGTGTCTGTCTGATGTCTCTGTGTGTGTGTGTGTGTGTGTGTGTGTGTGTGTGTGTGTGTGTGTGTGTGTGTGTGTGTGTGTGTGTGTGTGTGTGTTTG
>NW_015507066.1:48865-52152 GCF_001515645.1 Sinocyclocheilus grahami
TGTGTGTCAGGTGCTGATCAGCTGTCGCTCCTGCTCGAATGGCTTCACACCGAACGAGCGGATCCGGAACATCGGCATCTCGGCACACATCGACTCCGGGAAGACCACACTGACCGAGAGAGTGCTCTACTACACCGGCAGGATAGTGGAGATGCACGAGGTGACTCTACACGTGTGCTCTTGCTGGCCTGGGCTCAAAACCCGAGCTGTCAGCTCACTGCTGTGTGTGTGTGTGTGTGTGTGTGTGTGTGTGTGTGTGTGTGTGTGTGTCTGTCTGTGTGTGTGTCTCAGGTGAGAGGGAAGGATGGAGTGGGCGCAATCATGGACTCGATGGAGTTAGAGAGACAGAGAGGAATCACTATCCAGTCCGCTGCCACATTCACCATGTGGAAAGATCACAACATCAACATCATCGACACACCAGGTAACAGCCGACGGACTCTGAGAAACAGGGAGAATACAGGCGGATAACACACTTCCAGCTAACAGGGAACATTCTTCCAACGTTTTGAACAAAACGTTCTTCTAGTAATCAGCAATAAATGCTCTGCAGTGAATGGGTGCCGTCAGAATGAGAGTCCAAACAGCTGATAAAAACATCACAATAATCCACAGCACTCCAGTCCATCAGTTAACATCTGGAGAAGACAAAAGCTGAAACACATCCAGCATTAAGACGCTTTTAACTTTAAACCGTCTGCTCTTTAATAACATTAAACTCAAAACGTTAGCACAAAAACATGATACATTTTTCATGCTTTTAGTTGGTAATTCTTCTAATGTGTATTTTAAACATTACTGCTTACTAATGTCAGAACGTTCAGAGAATATTAACGAGGCGTTCACACAGTGATTAAATGGAGCGTTCCCTAAATGTTTTCTCTAATGTTCCTAAAACCAAGAAAAATGTTTTTAAAACATTATAAAAACCAGGATGTTTTGAACCTTCAGAGAACAGTCAGAAATAATGTTTTATTCAATGGGAACGGTAGAAAAGCATTCTTAAAACATATATTTTTAAGCTGGGCTACTGAATGTGTGCAATTCGGTGACTCAACCATTGTTTTCAGTGTATAATTGGAAAAGATGACTGTATTTGTTTGTGAGATGATAACTGTGCAGTGAGTTCAGTAGTCGGTGTGATGGAGTCGTGTAACGTTATGCTTAGATTCACCTTATTTTGGGCATTTGCAACTTATATGTTACAGGCTTAGGGTGTCTTGCTTCCAGCTATTTTACCTGAATGCAAGCAGTCCGTCAGGCTGATTCACAAATGCATTGTTTTACCGTTTTCTGCACTTCTAGTAATTGACCGAATGAATCTGGTCTCACACATTCACAGAACACAGCTTATTCCATGTTGCAAAATAAGGTGTGTCCTGCACACGGTTTCATGTGCTTGGTCAGATCTAGTGTGCAGCTGATGTTGTGATGCGCTGGTCAGGTCACGTGGACTTCACCATCGAGGTGGAGCGGGCTCTGCGTGTGCTGGATGGAGCGGTGCTGGTGCTGTGTGCCGTCGGAGGAGTGCAGTGTCAGACCATGACCGTCAACCGGCAGATGAAGCGCTACGGCGTGCCCTTCCTCTCCTTCATCAACAAACTCGACCGACAGGGCGCCAATCCCAGCCGAGCGCTCCAGCAGCTGAGGTGAGTCAGCACCGGCGCAGAGCACACGGATCCAAACCGGCCCCGTCCCCCAGAGATCGTGATTCAGGCTCTCTATTGAAAGTATTCATAAAGAAATATACATAAACGTCATCCATATGAATAGAGTGGTTTAATTCAAGTCTATAGAGACGCGATTGCTTTAGACGATGAACAGATTGAATGTAGGCTTTTATTCACACATAAACAGTGAGCACGTCAGATATGGCAAACAGAAGCTTTAATGTGCTTGCTTGATGCACAAAAACAAACCTCACTGGTTTCATTAAAATATTGTGATTTGTGTTTTAAAGATGAACAAAAATCTTGCATTTGAGTGACATGAGAGTGGGTAAATGAAGACATAATGTGCATTTTTAGATGAACTATCTCTTTAATTCAGCAGCCAAACAGATGTTTAAGGGTTAGACACTGTGTAGAACCAGAATGTGAGCCATTTATATATTTATATATATATAAACTTGTATGCATTATTTTTTATAATTTGTATGCATTCATATATTTTTTAAATATATTTTAAATATTAACGATTTTTAGCAATTATTATATATTTTTATTTTATATTTATATAATAATAATAATAATAATAATACATTTTATTTGGTGGTGCCTTTCAAAACACCTAAGGACACCTTACAAAACAAAATGAGAAAAAAAACTGTAAAACAAGCCCAACAATTTATCAGTAGTACAATCAAGTAATAATTAAAAACAAGGTGTTAAACTAACAGAAACACTTAGGCCATAAAATCAAAATGGATATAGAGAAAATTATATCGAGGTAATATGTAGATGAGAAAAAGCAATGGTCCCAGCACTGAACCCTGAGGAACACCATGACTGACTGTGGCCATTTTTGATGCCACATTTTTTCCCTGAATGAAATATTTTCTATTGTGTACATACAACCTGAACCAGACTAGTGCATTAATAGTGATCCCAATGGCAGCCAAACGTTCCAAAAGAATTGAGTAGGAGATGGTGTCAAAGGCTGCGGTAAGGCCGAGTAGGATCAGGATGGATAGAGGGCCGTTGTCAGCTGCAAGTAAGAGATCGTTTGTGATTTTTGCCAGGGCTGTTTCAGTGCTAATGCCATGGTAATTATTTGGTTCATTAGGATCCGAACCAGGTTTAACAGAAACAGTTTTGAGAGATGTAGGGACAGTGGCAGTAAGTATGGAGGGCAAACAGGTTTTGACCAGAAGAGTAGGGAGTTCTTGGACTTAGAAAATATATATATATTTTTTTTTTCTAGGACTAAACTGAATCATAATGCAGCGTTTATCAACATTCCCATCGGACTGGAAGGAAATCTGCGAGGGATCGTTGATCTGATCGAGGAGCGCAGCATCTTCTTCGAAGGCCCTTTCGGGTAGAGCGTGTGCTTGATGCTTTACTTTCTTTAGCGCTTTATACTTTGAGACGTGCTGTAAATCTCATGGTCTCTCATCTCCATGTCTTTGTCGTTTCTCTCTGAAGTCAGAGCATTCGTTTCGATGCGATCCCGGCGGAGATGCGCGCCGAGGCGGCAGACCGCAGACAGGAGCTGGTGGAGTGTGTGGCGAACGCTGATGAGACGCTGGGAGAGATGTTTCTGGAGGAGAAAGTTCCCACGGTGGA
>NW_015507066.1:52693-53475 GCF_001515645.1 Sinocyclocheilus grahami
CCATTGCTGAGACACTGATGCAGTGCTGCATTTCTCCAAACCTGACGAAGACACAAACTCACTCTCACTCTGAGTTTTTTTGATGTATCTGCTGAAGTGTTTCTCCATGGTTTCAGGCTGCTGTGCGCAGGGCGACTATCCAGCGCGTGTTTACTCCTGTTCTGGTGGGCAGCGCCCTGAAGAATAAAGGAGTTCAGCCGCTGCTGGACGCTGCGCTGGAGTATCTGCCGAACCCCACCGAGGTCAAGAACTACGCCATCCTGAACGAGGAGTGAGTTGGCAGTGTTTTTCTGACATGATGTTCAGAAGGAGATGTTTAGCAGAATGTTCACGCTGCTCTTGGTCAGACAGTAACTGCAGACTGGGACCACAAGCAAACGAGTAGTCCTATGCTTGAAAATGTCATTTCCATGTATTCAAATACGGTCTGTCAGTACGTGTCTCATCAGGTTTAACGTCTCAATCACATGCTCTGTTCGAATAAATATCAGAATGAGTTTTCAGAGCTTGACAGCAGCTGGTTCACAGATCCTTTGTGTTGATTTCTGTGTGAACTACTACAGGGTTTCTGCGGCTCTTGATTTGCCCTTCCACTGATTAAGTCTTAAATCAGAGCAAAAATGTCTTAAACTCATAGTAATGGCAGTAAATGTGAACCTCTTCCCCAGTGTTTCGGTCTCGTCTCCCAGTACAAATATCTAAACATCCTTAATTCAAGATGCATTTACTGGAGATGCAAACTTAGTTATGAAGTCTTGTTTTATGAGAAATTGAACAAATTA
>NW_015507066.1:53777-57028 GCF_001515645.1 Sinocyclocheilus grahami
TCACATATATCAGGCAGTGGGGAATGAAAACTTGTTTTCCCTTTGAATCAGATTGGCTTTCTCACAGAAAGCAAGACTTCTTATTTTACTTATAAAATTGTCATTTTGATGAAAAAGTCTTTAGACAGAAATAGGCTACTGAGGAAGAACAGCACTTTATTGCGGTGCAATCTAGTGTTGGGTTAAGTGCTATTCAAGACATTGTAAATGAATGAAAAAGTAATGGAGATCGGTAGGAATTTGTATCTTGCATTTGCATTTCGAGAGCATAGTGACGTCTTGTGTTCCTTACGTTTTCTGTACTTGTTCTTAAGCCTGCACTACTGCGATGGGTCTGAAATCCATCTCCATGTTTCAGGGCATCTAGTGACGGCTCCAGGATTCTGATGGACCCCACGAGAGACGACACGCATCCCTTCGTCGGCCTGGCCTTCAAGCTGGAGGTGAAGCAGGGTTGTGTGAACCGAAGGAAGGGTTTCTCAGTTCTTTGAGCGGTGTTTGATTAGCGGCGTGTGTGCAGGCGGGGCGTTTCGGGCAGCTGACGTACGTGCGTGTGTATCAGGGCTGTTTGAGGAAGACGGAGTACATCCACAACACCCGCTCGGGGAAGAGGGTGAGGGTCCAGAGACTGGTGCGACTCCACGCCGATCAGATGGAGGTGAGGCGCGTCTGCTGCTGTGCTTCAGGCAGATCTCTCACCAGCAGAGTCTGAGAGTGAGTGTGTTTCTGTGCTCTTCAGGACGTGGAGGTGGTGTTCGCCGGCGATATCTGCGCTCTGTTCGGCGTCGACTGTGCCAGCGGAGACACCTTCACTGCCCGCACTAATGCCAACCTCTCCATGGTATGTGATGAAGAGCAGTCATCCTCACTAAACCTGTCTGGCTCATACTCACCAACTCAGGTTTTGCGTTTTATTTTGCATTGAACAACAGTAATATTGTGAAGCTGTGTTTTCTAAGTGAATATCTGTTAAACTGTAATGTATTTCTGTGATGTGCAGCTGTATTTTCAGCATCATTCCTCCAGTCTTCAGTGTCACATGATCTTCAGAAATCAGTATAATATGCTGAGAAACATTTCTGATTATTATCAATGTTGAAAACAGTCGTGCTGCACAATATTTTTGTGGAAACCGTGATGCATTTTATTTTTCTGGATTCACAGATGAATAGAAAGTTCAAAAAAACAGCATTTATTTGAAATAGAAATCTTTTGTGACATTATACATGTCTAGTTTGATAAGTTTCATGCATTATTAAATACATTTCACACTGGACCCAAACATTTGAGTAGCATATACATAAGACTGAAGAGTTATGATTGGTTTAGTATTGATTTTCACAGATTTCGAGCTCAATTTTGAACAAATATAAAACACCTCATCAGTCACAGGAAAGATTATAATCTGTGAGCAGTGTCATTTTTGTATCATTGAGATATTATTATAGTTGAATCAGTTTTCAATTTTCATTTTTTTTTTTTTGTAATGTGTACATTGTTTTTATTCATTTTTTTGCAGTTTGAGTTATTTTAGTTCCTCAAGGGAAACTAAAATGAACCCTAGCAACTGGCTGAAATAAAGTTGATTTTTTTTTTTTCCCAAGTAATGATTTTTGTTTAATGGTTTTTCTGAGTGTGAGAACTCAAATTTTGACCAAATGTGCAGTGAACATCGTGGTAGTTGTTCTGGTGTTGTAATGCTGTTTTACAGTGGAAATGTACAGTAATCCTAATGATGTGTATTCGCAGGAATCCATTCACATTCCTGATCCTGTGATCTCTATGGCCATAAGAGCCTCCAACAAGGTAGACTCACACACTCGTTCTCTCACAGTGGCCCTTCAGACACAGACTAATGCAGCGTCTTCTGTCCTCCAGAACGACACAGACAAGTTCTCCAAGGGAATCAACCGCTTCACCAGAGAAGATCCCACGTTTAGAGTCCACTTTGACACGGAGAGTAAAGAGACCATCATCTCGGGCATGGGAGAGCTGCATCTGGAGATCTACTCGCAGGTACTGAGCGCATGCATCTGTGTGTCTGTGTAACCACACACGCATCGCATGATAATCTGGAGATAATCTGTGCGTTACAGAGGATGGAGAGGGAATATAACTGTCCGTGTGTGATGGGCAAACCCAAAGTGGCCTTCAGAGAGACGGTGACCAGCGCTGTGCCGTAAGTCCTGCATTTACACACACGGGGAAAACACTTTCATAGCTGCTGGTCGGATAAAGATCTCATCCTAAACTAAAACCAGAAACATTTGCATTGTTTGAAGTAAGCACTAAAGGTCCACTGAAGTGCCTTGAAAGTGCAGCATTATCATATGTGCTGAAGACAGGGCGGGACAAATGGAGCAGCTCCGCCCCTTTTTTTTAAAAAAATAGCCAGTTGCGTTTCGTTTGTATCTCAGCTTGGCCAGAGCCGTCGGTTGAGCTCGGCAAACCAGACTTCATACACCCCAGTGGAAAGCGCACGGTTTGAATCGTTCCCTATCCTCTATATAGTGCACTACGTGTCGTTCAGCATACAGAAAACACTAACAAGTGAGCGATTTCAGCCACAGCTTCATAGTGTCGGGGGCGGGACGCTTCGGATTCTAGACAGCTTCTGATTGGACAGAAGATCTGAAGGGCAGTGCGATGTCATCAAAATCCTTGATCTGTATTGGCAGTAGACTGAAGCTGCGTCCCAAATGACGCACTAGACACTATGCCCTTAAACACTGTGTACTTGTGCACTATGTACTCAACCGTATAGCATATGAATTTTACAGTGATTTTGTCATTCATAATCAGAATCTGACAGCCCCTCCTCCTCGCGTAATTAAAGCTGCCACAGTTGAGTGCATGAAGCGTTATTTCGGTTAATCAAGTGCATCATCCGGGTTTTTAGTGTGCTTTTTCTTTTTGTAATTTTCAGTGTGAACACACTAATCACTATTTATTAGCGGTGTAACGGCACACAAACATGACGGTTCGATACGTACCTCGGTTTTGATGTCACGGTACAGCCAGGGAAAACTAAACATAATTGTTGTTTTTTTTATTAAACAGTGGTTTACTGAAAAATCGCTCTTTCTTTAATTAAATTCAGTTATAATTAATATTTTCTTAGGGATAAAAATCTACGCTCTAAACTATAGGGAGCCCTTTTACATTAGGCTACTATAAGATTACAGTTAACAACAGAGCCCAAATTTAATTTAATTACTATTTATTTTTAAATATAACAAGCAACACTCAAC
>NW_015507066.1:57308-58613 GCF_001515645.1 Sinocyclocheilus grahami
GCTGCCGTTTGAACCGAGGCGTTTATACAGCGATCTGTCGCGCCAACACCTCATTTATTGCTTGAATTTCCTGAGAAACCACATCATTTGAAAGATGAGACTTTGTTTCTTATCAAAAGTAACAAAATAACTGTAGTTTGCAATGAAGTTCCGCTCGTGCAGTGGTTAAAACAACGCTGTATTTGTTCGGTACACACGCGCACCGAAGCGAAACACCTGTGTACAGTTGCACCGCTACTATTTATACTACTAAACAACTTAGAACAGGGCACAAGTACACACCGTGTAAGTTTTGAATTCTTATATCTAATATCCATTTATTCTAAATGCTAATTGTGTCATTGTTTTGGAGCACACTAACTTATAGATAACCTTGAGAATAACATATTCATACTAACAGCCAAAAAACTTCCATTTTAATTTCAGGGGGACTTTTACTGAAATAAAATTATTTAAAAAAAAATTATTATTACAGCTAGTTGCCAAGTCAACATTTCTCATTTTCATTTAGTTTATTCTGATGTACTAAAATACCTAAAACTGAGAAGACATAAAAAAAATACTAAAACTAAATAGAAATATAATTTAGTTTATATTTAACTAAATTCAAAATATTAACAAAAACTATATCTCAATGATACTAAAATGACCATCGATTTGATTGGGTGAGCAGTGATTTTAATAGAGGCAGAATCTGTGAGAAGCGTGGGTTTGTCTGTGATGAACACACACGCTGCAGCCGCTGTATCGGTCGGTCTTTATTGGTCTGGATGGCCGGCACACATTCAGCACAGGGTTAGTTGGGTGGTTTGGTGGCGTGAGGGCATCTGGGCTGCCACTCGGTCTGCAGGACCCTGACGCCTCTGTCTGGAGACCAGGACGCCAGCAGCTTCCACTGAACGATCTCCTACAGAACACACACACACACCGTCAACACACACACACATCAGTGTCCACAGACAATGAGTAGTGTTCTGTGTTACCTGCGAGGGGAGGTCATGAAGAAGAACCACAAACTCCAACATCAGCTGCTCCTCGCTCGACTCCTGAAACACACCAGAGTGCTCTTCAGCCTCTCGTTTATGATTCATAACCACACGACAGTAATGTAGATCACTTACAATCACATAATCATGCTTCGCCTGCTCGTATGAGTACTGCTTTCCACATGTTAGAATAACAGTAAAGCGATGAAATGACGCATGATGTAGTGATGAAAACACTCTTCTCTCTGAGCTTCTGTTCATGCTGAACATGCATCAAACACCTTCATCAGGTGCATCATGGGATGCTTTTAGACACTAG
>NW_015507066.1:58623-61041 GCF_001515645.1 Sinocyclocheilus grahami
AACTAAATTTCTCCACCGAAAGCGGATTATTCAGAATGATATCTGTTGATATTGATAGTTTGGTTTTCTTAAGGAAACAAAATCTCTCCCAACTAATGCTGTGAACTACACAGGGATCCCTCTCATTTGGTGCATTACTATAACATTAGACGTTATAATTAACAACAAAGCACAAACTATTATATTCAACCGCTGTTTATTTTTAGACGTAGTTATCACACTCAAATAAAAATGTTAGTATGCAACTTAATTTGACATAAGGAAGTTTTCATTAAAAAATTGATTTATTCAAACATATGTATAATTAACAGTAAATAAGCTCCCTCTAGTGTTTTATAGCTAACTAAAGTGACGTTAAGTAAAATGGTTTTATTTGACGTCATTCTTTCAGTTGAAACACAGATTCCTCAATTACACAAGACGTTAAGTTGTTCTGTGTCTTTCAACACCTTCTGCTGTTCTGACACGTTTATTTTGTGCTATAACTTGTATTAAAGACTCTTGCTTGAACTGAAGCTGCTATAGTGATCTGACACGCTACATTTAAGAGCATCAAAACGGCATTTATTTGAATTTTGCGATAAAATGGACAGGATTTGTGAGCTGAAGCTTTGTTTTTTTCTTTGTAAAAATGGAAAAAGCTCTTTGCGATTATTGGATGGGAGGTGGCTACAAATAATGTATGATCTGGCAACCCCGACTCGAACTACAGGTGATTCATAGCGTCAAACCAGTTAACGCTATTTATTTAAAAATTAGATTGCGTTAAAATATTATTTTCGCATTAACTTCGACAGCCCTAAATTCTACACGAGAGATTTTGTTACCCCTTTACAATTTGTTAACTTTATTTAATGCATTAACTAACATTAATGAGAAATACATTTGTTACAGTATTTATTAATCTTTGTTAATAAAAATACAACTGTTCATTGTTAATCCATGTTAGCTCAAGACCATTAAATAACATTAATACTTATTATTAAACTTTTCATTTTAATGTATTTTTCATTGTTAGTTTATGTAAACAAATGTAGTTAACTAATGTTAACAATCAGAACCTTATTTATAAAGTGTTACCGATATTTTCCTCCGAAATGAGTTGCAGTCCGACACGTTTTCCGCCGTTTTGATTGACAGTGATTTATATAGGCATTTAAAAAACTAATAAAAATGACAGAAATATGCAACAAAATAACTGAAACTTTACCTAAAGTTACTAATTCTAAATATAGCATCTCAAAAATACTAAAATAATAATGCTGCTTCCTCACCAGCCCCTAAAAAACCTAAGTTAACAAATGTGTGTGTAGACACAATTAGAGCTGTCAAATTTTTTTTTGAATTTAGAATATTCGTCGAATTAAAAAAAATGTTGCATTCGAATTGAAGGTCTGCGTCAGCCGTCAGGCAGCCGTATCAACGGCGCACGAGATGCGATGACGATGTGTGTGTCTGCTACGGGATGGGCTGCTACGTTGTTCATTCATATACTGCAGAAAACGAGAGCATCAGTGTGGAGATGTTGTTTACGTCAAAACTGAAACCAAGCCGTTCACACAGAACGCATATTTATCACATTTTCTAGAGGGACATCTATCAGCGTTGCACTCGCGTCTCGCACAAGAGAGCGGCATGTTTAGAAAGACATGTAAAATTAATGCAAGTTCAACTTTTAAAAAACAAAGACGTTATGGCGGTTTTGCACTGACCTGCTGGGTGACGCTGGCCATCTGAACCATGTTGAACTCTGTGTTCTCACTGGACTCTCTGAGCATGATGAAGGACGCGGCCACACGAGCCAAACGCCAGAACGGCTGCATCTCCTCGCTCATGTTACCGTAGCTGTCTGCAAGCAGGGCAGAGAGAGAGGCTGTTGCAGTGCATTGTGGGACTGTCGTGTCAGATGTAGGTTAGTTTAGGTGTTGGTCACACCTGGTATGTCGCGCGCAGAGACGGCGCTGTCAGGCGGGATGTGTTTCTGGTAGAAAGCCTCCTCCTCCTGCACGGTGCGGTTGATCTGCTGCAGAGCCTCACAGCGCAGCTTCACGTCAGGAGCACTGTGCCGCTCCGTCCGAGGGAACAACACGTCCGCTGAGCACCGCAGCGCTGGGCCCTGACACACAACAACCACCACTCGACATATTACTGACCGAAAGCTCGGCGCCGGAAGATTTATAATGTTACAGTAGATTTCCATTTTGAAATAAATGCTGTTCTTTTGAACTTTCTATTCATCTGTGAATCCTGAAAAATAAAATGCATCACAGTTTCCACAAAAATATTGTGCAGCACGACTGTTTTCAACATTGATAATAATCAGAAATGTTTCTCGAGCAGCAGATCAGCATATTATACTGATTTCTGAAGATCATGTGACACTGAAGACTGGAGGAATGATGCTGAAAATACAGCTGC
>NW_015507066.1:68704-92539 GCF_001515645.1 Sinocyclocheilus grahami
GTTCCTCAAGGGAAACTAAAATGAACCCTAGCAACTGGCTGAAATAAAGTTGATTTTTTTTTTTTCCCAAGTAATGATTTTTGTTTAATGGTTTTTCTGAGTGTTAGAACTCAAATTTTGACCAAATGTGCAGTGAACATCGTGGTAGTTGTTCTGGTGTTGTAATGCTGTTTTACAGTGGAAATGTACAGTAATCCTAATGATGTGTATTCGCAGGAATCCATTCACATTCCTGATCCTGTGATCTCTATGGCCATAAGAGCCTCCAACAAGGTAGACTCACACGCTCGTTCTCTCACAGTGGCCCTTCAGACACAGACTAATGCAGCGTCTTCTGTCCTCCAGAACGACACAGACAAGTTCTCCAAGGGAATCAACCGCTTCACCAGAGAAGATCCCACGTTTAGAGTCCACTTTGACACGGAGAGTAAAGAGACCATCATCTCGGGCATGGGAGAGCTGCATCTGGAGATCTACTCGCAGGTACTGAGCGCATGCATCTGTGTGTCTGTGTAACCACACACGCATCGCATGATAATCTGGAGATAATCTGTGCGTTACAGAGGATGGAGAGGGAATATAACTGTCCGTGTGTGATGGGCAAACCCAAAGTGGCCTTCAGAGAGACGGTGACCAGCGCTGTGCCGTAAGTCCTGCATTTACACACACGGGGAAAACACTTTCATAGCTGCTGGTCGGATAAAGATCTCATCCTAAACTAAAACCAGAAACATTTGCATTGTTTGAAGTAAGCACTAAAGGTCCACTGAAGTGCCTTGAAAGTGCAGCATTATCATATGTGCTGAAGACAGGGCGGGACAAATGGAGCAGCTCCGCCCCTTTTTTTTAAAAAAATAGCCAGTTGCGTTTCGTTTGTATCTCAGCTTGGCCAGAGCCGTCGGTTGAGCTCGGCAAACCAGACTTCATACACCCCAGTGGAAAGCGCACGGTTTGAATCGTTCCCTATCCTCTATATAGTGCACTACGTGTCGTTCAGCATACAGAAAACACTAACAAGTGAGCGATTTCAGCCACAGCTTCATAGTGTCGGGGGCGGGACGCTTCGGATTCTAGACAGCTTCTGATTGGACAGAAGATCTGAAGGGCAGTGCGATGTCATCAAAATCCTTGATCTGTATTGGCAGTAGACTGAAGCTGCGTCCCAAATGACGCACTAGACACTATGCCCTTAAACACTGTGTACTTGTGCACTATGTACTCAACCGTATAGCATATGAATTTTACAGTGATTTTGTCATTCATAATCAGAATCTGACAGCCCCTCCTCCTCGCGTAATTAAAGCTGCCACAGTTGAGTGCATGAAGCGTTATTTCGGTTAATCAAGTGCATCATCCGGGTTTTTAGTGTGCTTTTTCTTTTTGTAATTTTCAGTGTGAACACACTAATCACTATTTATTAGCGGTGTAACGGCACACAAACATGACGGTTCGATACGTACCTCGGTTTTGATGTCACGGTACAGCCGGGGGAAAACTAAACATAATTGTTGTTTTTTTTATTAAACAGTGGTTTACTGAAAAATCGCTCTTTCTTTAATTAAATTCAGTTATAATTAATATTTTCTTAGGGATAAAAATCTACGCTCTAAACTATAGGGAGCCCTTTTACATTAGGCTACTATAAGATTACAGTTAACAACAGAGCCCAAATTTAATTTAATTACTATTTATTTTTAAATATAACAAGCAACACTCAACTTTAAAACAGTGCATGCATGCATGTAAATTGCACATAATGCAGTTTTTAAATGAACTTCTAAATTAATTATTAAAAATTCTGTTTGTTGTTGAAATATATTCATTTACACGGTGCCTCTCATAACTCGTTTCATAACAGATTTATTTAAACGCATTCAATAATAAGGCATCACTAACAGGTAAAGTAAAATATAATAGTCTAATATTTCACGAAATGCTCTTCTCTAGACTTCATTTATAGCGCACTTAACGAGCTGTGGACACTGATGACTGCCTGAGGGAAATTAAATGCAATACGCTGCTTCACTGACGTCTCGCCGCGGTTGAAACACTGATTGAGCGATTACATGAGGCATGAGATGTTCATTCATGTTTACTTCGCGTTAAAACTACTAGAGGACGAGATGATCGTGCTGCCGTTTGAACCGAGGCGTTTATACAGCGATCTGTCGCGCCAACACCTCATTTATTGCTTGAATTTCCTGAGAAACCACATCATTTGAAAGATGAGACTTTGTTTCTTATCAAAAGTAACAAAATAACTGTAGTTTGCAATGAAGTTCCGCTCGTGCAGTGGTTAAAACAACGCTGTATTTGTTCGGTACACACGCGCACCGAAGCGAAACACCTGTGTACAGTTGCACCGCTACTATTTATACTACTAAACAACTTAGAACAGGGCACAAGTACACACCGTGTAAGTTTTGAATTCTTATATCTAATATCCATTTATTCTAAATGCTAATTGTGTCATTGTTTTGGAGCACACTAACTTATAGATAACCTTGAGAATAACATATTCATACTAACAGCCAAAAAACTTCCATTTTAATTTCAGGGGGACTTTTACTGAAATAAAATTATTTAAAAAAAAATTATTATTACAGCTAGTTGCCAAGTCAACATTTCTCATTTTCATTTAGTTTATTCTGATGTACTAAAATACCTAAAACTGAGAAGACATAAAAAAAATACTAAAACTAAATAGAAATATAATTTAGTTTATATTTAACTAAATTCAAAATATTAACAAAAACTATATCTCAATGATACTAAAATGACCATCGATTTGATTGGGTGAGCAGTGATTTTAATAGAGGCAGAATCTGTGAGAAGCGTGGGTTTGTCTGTGATGAACACACACGCTGCAGCCGCTGTATCGGTCGGTCTTTATTGGTCTGGATGGCCGGCACACATTCAGCACAGGGTTAGTTGGGTGGTTTGGTGGCGTGAGGGCATCTGGGCTGCCACTCGGTCTGCAGGACCCTGACGCCTCTGTCTGGAGACCAGGACGCCAGCAGCTTCCACTGAACGATCTCCTACAGAACACACACACACACCGTCAACACACACACACATCAGTGTCCACAGACAATGAGTAGTGTTCTGTGTTACCTGCGAGGGGAGGTCATGAAGAAGAACCACAAACTCCAACATCAGCTGCTCCTCGCTCGACTCCTGAAACACACCAGAGTGCTCTTCAGCCTCTCGTTTATGATTCATAACCACACGACAGTAATGTAGATCACTTACAATCACATAATCATGCTTCGCCTGCTCGTATGAGTACTGCTTTCCACATGTTAGAATAACAGTAAAGCGATGAAATGACGCATGATGTAGTGATGAAAACACTCTTCTCTCTGAGCTTCTGTTCATGCTGAACATGCATCAAACACCTTCATCAGGTGCATCATGGGATGCTTTTAGACACTAGTGAAGGAGGAACGTGATGATGAGCACTTCGTGACAGAAAACTAAAAGTTAAGTTACTTGAAAAAACGTGTGTGTGAATATATTTAGTTTTGATGGTTGCCAAAGCAACATTTCTCATTTTCGTTTAATTTAACTTAAACCAAAAAAAAATTAGCGATGCACCCAAACTAAATTTCTCCACCGAAAGCGGATTATTCAGAATGATATCTGCCGATATTGATAGTCTGGTTTTCTTAAGGAAACAAAATCTCTCCCAACTAATGCTGTGAACTACACAGGGATCCCTCTCATTTGGTGCATTACTATAACATTAGACGTTATAATTAACAACAAAGCCCAAACTATTATATTCAACCGCTGTTTATTTTTAGACGTAGTTATCACACTCAAATAAAAATGTTAGTATGCAACTTAATTTGACATGAAGTTTTCATAAAAAAATTGATTTATTCAAACATATGTATAATTAACAGTAAATAAGCTCCCTCTAGTGTTTTATAGCTAACTAAAGTGACGTTAAGTAAAATGGTTTTATTTGACGTCATTCTTTCGGTTGAAACACAGATTCCTCAATTACACAAGACGTTAAGTTGTTCTGTGTCTTTCAACACCTTCTGCTGTTCTGACATGTTTATTTTGTGCTATAACTTGTATTAAAGACTCTTGCTTGAACTGAAGCTGCTATAGTGATCTGACACGCTACATTTAAGAGCATCAAAACGGCATTTATTTGAATTTTGCGATAAAATGGACAGGATTTGTGAGCTGAAGCTTTGTTTTTTTCTTTGTAAAAATGGAAAAAGCTCTTTGCGATTATTGGATGGGAGGTGGCTACAAATAATGTATGATCTGGCAACCCCGACTCGAACTACAGGTGATTCATAGCGTCAAACCAGTTAACGCTATTTATTTAAAAATTAGATTGCGTTAAAATATTATTTTCGCATTAACTTCGACAGCCCTAAATTCTACACGAGAGATTTTGTTACCCCTTTACAATTTGTTAACTTTATTTAATGCATTAACTAACATTAATGAGAAATACATTTGTTACAGTATTTATTAATCTTTGTTAATAAAAATACAACTGTTCATTGTTAATCCATGTTAGCTCAAGACCATTAAATAACATTAATACTTATTATTAAACTTTTCATTTTAATGTATTTTTCATTGTTAGTTTATGTAAACAAATGTAGTTAACTAATGTTAACAATCAGAACCTTATTTATAAAGTGTTACCGATATTTTCCTCCGAAATGAGTTGCAGTCCGACACGTTTTCCGCCGTTTTGATTGACAGTGATTTATATAGGCATTTAAAAAACTAATAAAAATGACAGAAATATGCAACAAAATAACTGAAACTTTACCTAAAGTTACTAATTCTAAATATAGCATCTCAAAAATACTAAAATAATAATGCTGCTTCCTCACCAGCCCCTAAAAAACCTAAGTTAACAAATGTGTGTGTAGACACAATTAGAGCTGTCAAATTTTTTTTTGAATTTAGAATATTCGTCGAATTAAAAAAAATGTTGCATTCGAATTGAAGGTCTGCGTCAGCCGTCAGGCAGCCGTATCAACGGCGCACGAGATGCGATGACGATGTGTGTGTCTGCTACGGGATGGGCTGCTACGTTGTTCATTCATATACTGCAGAAAACGAGAGCATCAGTGTGGAGATGTTGTTTACGTCAAAACTGAAACCAAGCCGTTCACACAGAACGCATATTTATCACATTTTCTAGAGGGACATCTATCAGCGTTGCACTCGCGTCTCGCACAAGAGAGCGGCATGTTTAGAAAGACATGTAAAATTAATGCAAGTTCAACTTTTAAAAAACAAAGACGTTATGGCGGTTTTGCACTGACCTGCTGGGTGACGCTGGCCATCTGAACCATGTTGAACTCTGTGTTCTCACTGGACTCTCTGAGCATGATGAAGGACGCGGCCACACGAGCCAAACGCCAGAACGGCTGCATCTCCTCGCTCATGTTACCGTAGCTGTCTGCAAGCAGGGCAGAGAGAGAGGCTGTTGCAGTGCATTGTGGGACTGTCGTGTCAGATGTAGGTTAGTTTAGGTGTTGGTCACACCTGGTATGTCGCGCGCAGAGACGGCGCTAGTTAACTAATGTTAACAATCAGAACCTTATTTATAAAGTGTTACCGATATTTTCCTCCGAAATGAGTTGCAGTCCGACACGTTTTCCGCCGTTTTGATTGACAGTGATTTATATAGGCATTTAAAAAACTAATAAAAATGACAGAAATATGCAACAAAATAACTGAAACTTTACCTAAAGTTAAAGGGGGGGTGTTTGCACTGACCTGCTGGGTGACGCTGGCCATCTGAACCATGTTGAACTCTGTGTTCTCACTGGACTCTCTGAGCATGATGAAGGACGCGGCCACACGAGCCAAACGCCAGAACGGCTGCATCTCCTCGCTCATGTTACCGTAGCTGTCTGCAAGCAGGGCAGAGAGAGAGGCTGTTGCAGTGCATTGTGGGACTGTCGTGTCAGATGTAGGTTAGTTTAGGTGTTGGTCACACCTGGTATGTCGCGCGCAGAGACGGCGCTGTCAGGCGGGATGTGTTTCTGGTAGAAAGCCTCCTCCTCCTGCACGGTGCGGTTGATCTGCTGCAGAGCCTCACAGCGCAGCTTCACGTCAGGAGCACTGTGCCGCTCCGTCCGAGGGAACAACACGTCCGCTGAGCACCGCAGCGCTGGGCCCTGACACACAACAACCACCACTCGACATATTACTGACCGAAAGCTCGGCGCCGGAAGATTTATAATGTTACAGTAGATTTCCATTTTGAAATAAATGCTGTTCTTCTGAACTTTCTATTCATCAGTGAATCCTGAAAAATAAAATGCATCACAGTTTCCACAAAAATATTGTGCAGCACGACTGTTTTCAACATTGATAATAATCAGAAATGTTTCTCGAGCAGCAGATCAGCATATTATACTGATTTCTGAAGATCATGTGACACTGAAGACTGCAGTAATGATGCTGAAAATACAGCTGCGCATCACAGAAATACATTACAGTTTAACAGAGATTCACATAGAAAGCAGCTGTTTTACATTGTAATAATATATCACAATATTACTGACTTATCAAAAAATATAAATACTGGTGAGCAGAAGAGACTGCTTTCAAAAATATTAAAATAATCTTACCGACCCTAAACTTTAGTGTACCAAGAGAGCTAAATGACCCTACAGCGGTTCTCTATCAGCTCGAAAAGATGCACATCTGAAGGTGCATAAGGTCAAATTAAAGCTCATATTTAGGGATGTAAATATGCATAATCGGACAATAAACATTTAATGCATTGACATTAAGGAATGTAATAATATAGTCAAGTCATTTAATGTAATAGAATTAAATAATAGCGCCTAGTGAGTAAGACGCACACTCTTTCTGGCATTCATATTTCTGAGCAAAGTAGGTTCATTATTGTTTTCTTCTCTAAATGCTACATATCAAATATATATTTTGGAATATTTGGAGAATATTCACCTTCTGAATTCACCTACTGCGATTAAAATATTTGAGGCTCTTCAAGTTGCTCAAAAGGACTGAAACAAGCCATTTCAAATCATAAAGTTGCACTACAAATAATCCTTATCCGTTAGTTTGACTGAATGAGTTTGACATTTTCTATCATGCTCTATTTTTTTCCGTCAGGAAATTAATGTAACACTGTATCACAAGAATATCTGTATTTTCAGGAATGTTTCTAAAGCTGGGAAAAGTACATTGTTGAAATGATGAGAAGCACTTAGTTAATGACGGAATATTTTGGATTAATGCAACACGTATGTTACAAAACAGACTTGCATAAATTACTACCGTAATATTTAACGCGCCTGTAGTATTGCTGAAAGACTCATCTGAGCTTTTATTGATGGTCTGCTGATAGTAATTAGCTCATATGTTTAGGTTTCCTTTGAAGAGTGAGGAGAATAATATCAGTTCATGTACAGAGCAAACGTTTAAACCGATTTATTGATAGTATGGCAAGCCATTTCAACATTTAATCCTTAAAACATATTAGTATTTATTTTAATGCTACTAGTACTTTTTTAGCTACTAGTTTCTATTCCATTAAGTACTAGTACTTATTAATTAGCTACTACTACTTATTCTTTAGCTACTAGTAACTTTTTAAAGATACTAGTACTTATTTCAGTAAACATTTCCAGTTTTTGTCATTGACTTCAATGGGGATCTGCCATTCAGATGTCAACTATTCACTTCTGACTAGTACTGTATGTATTCCAATAGTGACTGGTATCTTTAAATATTACTAGCAAGTATCATTAGATACTAGTATGTATTTATTAAATGCTATTACTTTTCAATTGATATTAGTGCCTATTTAATATATAATAGTCGTTATTCATTAAGACACTGGTGCTTAATTATTATACACTAGTATCTTTTGTAATTGTTACTAGTAACAAATCATATTATAATAGTCAGAACTGCTATTTTACTTGTCTTATGTTATGACTAGTCATTTATATTATTAGGGAGGCACGATATTGGATTTTTGCAGATATGCTGATATTTTTTTACTAATTTTGGCCAATAGCCGATGCCGATAGATTTCCTCTTGTTTGGAAACAACACCAAGTCTCTCCTGTACAGAGATTATAACAAATTATTTTTCTTTTTGGTTAGTTTTTAACAAAAACTTACTTTTGAGAATTAAATAAACAATGAAGTTATTTTATAATGACAATACATTGAAAGCTTTGAAACTAACTATAAAGCAACTATAAATCAATGCTTAACATTTTATTTGAATAATTAACGTTTGTAGATGGTCTAAAGCAAAAGAGTTGTACACATTCTGAAAATCTTTTAGAGCTCCTTGTATTTAAGTTTTCATAATCGGTTTGAAAAAAAAAACATATTACACATTAATTAATAAATAATTGCTGACGTGATCTGATCGCTGTCACACCCTGAGCACATGTGAGTTATTCATCTTATCGGCAAGGCATATCGACATACTTTTTCATATCGGGCCAATGCCGATATTTGCATTTTAAGCCATTATCGGCCAATCCTGATAACGTTCTGATAATATCGTGCATCCCTAATATATATATGCTAGTCACTATTGTTATACATACTAGTCAGGACTGAATATTTGATATCTGAAACAGAAGTCAATGGAAACATGTATGGTAACACTTTAGTTTAAGGTTCAATTCTCACTATTAACTAGTTGCTTGTTAGCATGCATATTACTAGCATATTGGCTGTTTATCAGTACTTATAAAGCACATATTAATGTCTTATTCTGCATGATCTCTTAATCCTAAACACCATATCTAAACTTAACAACTACCTTACTAACTATTAATAAGCAGCACATAAGGAGTTTACAGAGGCAAATATCGTAGTTAATAGTTCGTTAATAGTAAGAACTGGTCCCCAAACTAAAGCATGACCAAAATTGGAAATGTGTTACCAGTAACAGCAGAATAGTTACTAGTCACTACTGAAATAAGTACTAGTATCTTTTTAATAGGTACTAGTATCCAATTAATAACTACTAGTATTAATAATAAATACCAGTATCTAATGAATAAGTAGTAGTAGCTTTTAAAAAAGTACTAGTACCTAAATAATAAGCACAAGTACCTTAATAATAAGCACTAGTAGCTAATGAACAAGTACTAGTACATAATAGAATAGATACTAGTAGCTGAAAAATGAGTACTGATATAGATACTAGTTAGTTTTAAGGATTAAATGCTAAAATGGCTTGCCATGAATGCTGTTTAAGCATGTATTTAGTATCAGTACTGGGTGCTCAATAAACCAGAGCCCTGCAGTGGTAACTGGTCAGCTGGTTAGGCAGGAGTGAGTCAGTGGTCAGTGGTTTCAGAGCAGGTTAGTAATGGATGAGAGCAGAAGTGAAGCGTACCGCACTGCCACTGGCCCAGTCCGTCACTGAGAAATCCAGCTTGTACTTCCTGCCTCCTGCTTCCACATCCTGTCAACACAAGGGTTAGCTGTTAGCAAACACTGTGATCCAAGTACACACTTCACAGGTCCGGTCTTGCCTCAGATGAGGTGTCTCAGAGTCATGAGACTGAATGAGCTGAATGAGTGCCTCACCTCCGCACTGGCCTTGTGCACCTGCTGCAGTCCGAACACCCTGAAGGGCGAGCCGTGGCGTGTGTTCAGGTAGTGCAGGGCCACCTGAGCCGCCCGCCGCGCCGGGTAGTGTGTGGGCTCCAGATCTCCAGTGCTGGCCATGTCCTCCGCCGTCTGAGAGAGTCAGAGCAGAAACAAACACCTGAGAGAGTGTGTGGGGCGCGGCGCTGGACTCTGACCCTTTATCACCGACTGTTGCGTAACAAACCGTGTAAAGAACATGTGATCACTGTCAGAATGAAGGAGGCGATGAAGAAATGTTCAGCTGAACAAACAAAAGATGAAGAAATGTAGGGATCTTCAACAGTTACTGCCACAGTCTCTGAGATGAGAGGCTTTCACTTCCTGTTTTGTGCAATAGCCCCGCCCCCTCTTAAAGAGACACTGCAGCTAGATTAAAACCGCTGACTGCTGAAACACTACACAGTTTGTGATGCATTTAGGAATGGATTACAAAGCTAAAAATGACTCATATCTGTAGTTACTGAAGGTCAACCAGAGGAACCGTCATTGCAACCAAACTGATTTGCCACATTCATAATGTTTAATGCAAGAAGTAAAATACTGTACAATCTACACAATCTATTTAAACCGAACCAAGGCTTTTTTCATCTTTATCTATTGGTCTGTCTGTCTGTTTATCTATCTATCAATACATAATACATTTTTAATTAATTATTAAACTGTTATTTTTAAATATATCTTCACTGAAACGCATTAAAGCGATAGTTCACCCAAAAATCACAGTTCTCTCATCATTTTCTCTCCCTCATGTTGTTCCAAACCTGTGTGAGTTTCTTTCTTCTGTTGAACACAAAAGAAGATATTTTGAAGAATGTTGGTTCCAAACAGTCGATGAACCCCATTGACTTCCATAGTATTTATTTTCTTTTTTTTCCAAACTATGGAAGTCAGTGGCTAACAATAACTGTTTGGTTACCAACATTCTTCAAATTATATTTTGGGTGAACTATCCCTTTAAATCCTGTAAAATCCCATGCAGTGATTTCTGTGAACATTTTTGAGTGATGATGGAAATGCAGTGTGTCTGTGTGCACTGTATGTATATATATATATATATATATATATATATATATATATATATATATATATATATATATATATATATATGTATGTATGTATATATATCTTACCAACCAAAGACTATTGAATCGATAGTGAATATTTGATGTGTATAGTCCAGCACTAATTGTTATGCTGCAGGTTTGACTTCACTCATAAGAAGCAGTCTGGAGGCTCGGGTCAGTACGGTAAAGTCATTGGTGTCCTGGAGCCGCTGGACCCCGAGATTTACACAAAGCTGGAGTTCAGCGACGAGACCGTCGGCACCAACATCCCCAAACAGTTCGTGCCCGCTGTGGAGAAGGTGAGCCGCCCGCATCTCACGAAGAACCATTCAACATCCGCACTAGCTCTCATAATCAGGAGATCTCAGGACTTCAGATCTGGAGAAATGTAGCACTGCGTCAGTGTCTCAGCAATGGATGCTCTGCAGTGAATGGGTGCCGTCAGAATATATAAATATTCTGATAAAAACATCACAATAATCCACAGCACTCCAGTCCATCAGTGAACATCTGGAGAAGACCAAAGCTGAAACACATCCAGCATTAAGACGTTTTTAGTCCATAATCCATAATAACTCTTCCTCCAGTGAAAAAGTGCATCTGCTGTTGTCTCTCACATCAAAATCCAGCCACATATTTGTTTAGAGCTGTTTAAACGCTGCTTGATCTGTGCAGATTTCTCTCCTGATTCACACCAGAACACTGACTCACTGGAGGAAGAGTTATTATGGATTATGGACTAAAAACATCTCAATGCTGGATGTGTTTCAGCTTTGGTCTTCTCCAGATGTTCACTGATGGACTGGAGTGCTGTGGATTATTGTGATGTTTTTATCAGAATATTTATATATTCTGACGGCACCCATTCACTGCAGAGCATCCATTGCTGAGACACTGATGCGATGCTACATTTCTCCAGATCTGATGAAGAAACACACTCATTCTAATCTTGGATGGCCTGAGGGTATAGTCCTTCAAAACTAAAATACAGAAATTATGACTTTCAAAATGTTTCTGTCTCTCAGCCTCATTCCAAACTGGTTTCTTCTGTGGAGCGCAGAAGATCGGGCTTGATCATTTCTGGCTGATCTATGGCTTCAGGTTGAGTGTTTCTATCACTGGTGAAGTGTGTGTGGTGTTCTGTCCTCAGGGTTTCAGGGAAGCGTGTGAGAAGGGTCCTCTGACGGGACACAAGATATCTGGAGTGCGTTTCGTCCTGGTGGACGGCGCTCATCACATGGTGGACTCTAACGAGATCTCCTTCATCCGGGCTGGAGAGGGCGCTGTAAAACAGGGTATGATGAGCAGATCATTCATTCTCATTCTCACTGACGTCCGATCAGAGCTTCACGTGAGTGTCCCGTGTCTTCAGCCATTGAGAAGTCCAGCATGGTGATTCTGGAGCCGGTGATGTCTGTGGAGATCGTGGCCCCTAATGAGTTCCAGGGGGGCGTTATTGCAGGGGTCAACCGTCGTCACGGGGTCATCACGGGACAGGACGGGGCAGAGGGCTATTTCACTCTCTACGCTGATGTGAGTCACTTCAATCACACTGACTGATCAGACAGACACGGATCACAAACGGCTCCGTCTCACCTCTCAAGTCTGCATCAGCCCAAAATCAAAGATACAAATGATATATTTATAAAACGGATAGTTCCGATCCTTGATTCTGATTGGCTGAGCCGCGTTCGAAGCTGTTGTAAATGACTCTACAAAGTAACATACACCTTTGTTTATGTTTGTGTGTTGCAACCACAACTGTTTGTGAGGAGCTACATTGACCTGATTCAAACATCGAACAAACAGATGCAAAGACTAGATCCATGGAAACGATTCATTTTTTATCTTTCCAGCTTATTGTTTTAAACACACATACGAGCTGGCGTGAACTCGAGTGTGCGAAGCGATGTCGGCAATCTCCATTTATCAGCTTGTTTAGCTGTGCAAAAACAGTTAATCAATAAACTAGTATTTGTTTTTAAATTATTTGAAATGTATTAACATACTAATAAACCCTCATTTGTAGCGCAGTTGTTTTGACTTGCTTTGTCAGACGTGAACTGAAGTCTCACACAGACACAAGTCTTTTTTTTTGCAAGAAAACTGAATGTAAAACCATAATACATATAGAATACATTGAAATAAATTAGGTTAATATTATAAGAGGGTTACCAACGGGTATGTTTAGGGGTTGGTGAGGACAATAATTAAATGTATGCAATTAAACAACTCAATAATTACTTAAAAATAATCATGCAAATTAAGAATTTTAAAGCAAGTGCTATAAAAGAGTATAAACTGTTAATACATCCATACATACAAAAACTATAGGGTCCTGAAACTGCAGCCTCCTACTCATCTCCAGTGCCAAAATATCTCCATTTCACTGACCGTAAAGCAAAACATTATGTATAATATTTTAAATGATGAAATATTCATACTAATAGTATTATTATTATTGTTTTGTTTACAGTTAGAGAATATTGCAAATAGCATAAATTAATGAATAAATAAAACCCTCAACACCAAAACATCCAGATGCATTGTACAGTAGTAATGTGAAAAGTGATTTTGTGAGTGTGTGAGAGTGAGTGAGTGAGTGTGTGTGTGTGTGTGAGAGAGAGAGAGTGTGTGTGAGAGAGAGAGTGAGTGTGAGTGAGTGAGTGAGTGAGTGTGTGTGAGAGTGAGTGAGTGAGTGAGTGAGTGTGTGTGAGAGTGAGTGAGTGAGTGAGTGAGTGTGTGTGAGAGTGAGTGAGTGAGTGAGTGAGTGTGTGTGAGAGTGAGTGAGTGAGTGAGTGAGTGTGTGTGAGAGTGAGTGAGTGAGTGAGTGAGTGTGTGTGAGAGTGAGTGAGTGAGTGAGTGAGTGTGTGTGAGAGTGAGTGAGTGAGTGAGTGAGTGTGTGTGAGAGTGAGTGAGTGAGTGAGTGAGTGTGTGTGAGAGTGAGTGAGTGAGTGAGTGAGTGTGTGTGAGAGTGAGTGAGTGAGTGAGTGAGTGTGTGTGAGAGTGAGTGAGTGAGTGAGTGAGTGTGTGTGAGAGTGAGTGAGTGTGTGTGTGAGTGTGTGTGTGAGAGTGAGTGAGTGAGTGTGAGGTGTGTATATATAGTACATATCCAGCATACAGTATAAATGAGTTAACAATGACTTAAAATCAGATCTTTTGTTTATTGAGTTTATTGAGATGAGATCTGCTATTGTGTTCTGTTGTTCAAGTTCTGTGATTATGATCATGTTGGAATGGACAACTAATCTCTGTCGACCTGGTGTTTTCTGGGCTAGATCCCGTTGAACGACATGTTCGGATACTCGACCGAGCTGCGCTCCTGTACGGAGGTAAAATGTGAACGTGAAATCAAAATGCTCTCTCTCATGTGTTCCTGCTCTTATTGTGAACGATTCATCTGTGAATATTATTCTGAGAGAAAACAAAACATCAACTGCCTTCATAATCTCTCTTTAAATTGCAGTAGTTCTTTGTGAAATGAGCGATCAGTTTCTGATGAACTAAACCAGGTCCTGATGGTTGTGACCGGTGTGTGTGTGTGTGTGTGTTCAGGGTAAAGGCGAGTACACCATGGACTACAGCAGATATCAGCCCTGTCTGCCCTCTGTACAAGAAGAGCTCGTCAACAAACACTTGGAGGCCACGGGACAGCTGCCCGCCAAGAAGAGCAAGTGGAAAAACTGATGCACCGCGCACAGTTCAGATCTGTCGAGGACACCGCGGATTTTAAATTCTGCAGAGATCGGCTTTGGTCATGCACTGTAAATGTATTTGTACAGCGAATGTTTGCAAATGTAGTAAAATCATGATCTGTTTAAACCTGTCCCGTGTACTATATTTCACGCCTAACCTGAGCAGAAAACAGCTGAAGAAATCTGCATTGAAGGAGAAACCTGAAGCGTATCTACTGCAGACAGCAGGGGGTTGGCAAGCACACGGATAACCTTAACTTTTGTTCCTAATGCTGAGGTAACTTTCAGCGTGTGCAAGTAATCATCGTCAGCAGCTGACTGTGAACATGAGCTGCTCTGGAGTCAGTTCTCCTCAGAGGTTTTCAACAGGTCTGACAGATTCTCACATTATTATAATAGCTCATTTTGGAATTGTAAAGCACCGTTATAACATAAAGCAATGTTCATTATAAGATGGAGAGTTCCGGTGCTTGATTCTGATTGGCTGAGCCGCGTTCGAAGCTGTTGTAAATTACTCTACAAAGTAACACACACCCTTGTTTACTTCTGTGTGTTGCAACCACAACTGTTTCTGAGGAGCTACATTGTTTGGTGGAAGACAGCCAATGTGCTAGTGATATGCATGCTAATAAGCAACTAGTTAATTGTGAGAATTGGTCCCTAAAATAAAGTGATACCGTTATTTTTTTATCCACCAACCTTTTTCACTTTTGATGTCATTACTAGTGAGAAATTCGTATTGTAGTAATTCAGTGTTTGTTTAGTTACCACCAAAGTGCTCTCTATTTTGCTGTACATCATTATTCTGTGTCAGAAGTCTGTCTGAAATGAGTTTGAGGAACCTTAGTGCTCAAATGCTGTCACTTAGCAACACTTAACCACCCAAAAGAACGTGGTAGCCACTTAGCAACACCCTAGCAACCACCAAAATAATGTGGTAGCCACTTAGCAACACCCTAGCAACCACCACAATAATGTGGTAGCCACTTAGCAACACCCACACCCTAACAACCATCCAAAAGAACATGGTAGCCACTTAGCAACACCCTAACAACGACCCAAAAGAATGTGGTAGCCACTTAGCAACACCCTAACAACGACCCAAAAGAATGTGGTAGCCACTTAGCAACACCCTAACCACGACCCAAAAGAATGGGGTAGCCACTTAGCAACACCCACACCCTAACAACGACCCAAAAGAATGTGGTAGCCACTTAGCAACACCCTAGCAACTACCAAAAGAATGTGGTAGCCAATTAGCAACACCCACACCCTAACAATGACCAAAAGAACGTAGTAGCCACTTAGCAACACCCTAGCAACCACCAAAAGAATGTGTTAGCCAATTAGCAACACCCACACCCTAACAACGACCCAAAAGAATGTGGTAGCCACTTAGCAACACCCACACCCTAACAACGACCCAAAAAACCGTAGTAGCCACTTAGCAACACCCTAGCAACTACCAAAATAATGTGGTAGCCAATTAGCAACAGACACACCCTAACAACGACCCAAAAGAACGTGGTAGCCACTTAGCAACACCCTAGTAACTACCAAAAGAATGTGGTAGCCACTTAGCAACACCCTAACAACCACCAAAAGAACGTGATAGCCACTTAGCAACACCCACACCCTAACAGCGACCCAAAAGAATGTGGTAGCCACTTAGCAACACCCTAACAACCACCCAAAATAATTGGTAACCACTTAGCAACCACTCAAACAGCACACAGTAAACCTCAGCGAACCCAGTCACCCGCTGCTGTGAGTTCTGCTCAAGGAGACGGGTTTATCTTCAGAGAATGTGTAGCAGGCGCTCAGAGTCTGACTTCAGCACAGCACGTTACCTCAGGCTGCGGCGGCGCTGGACCCGCGGCTCCTCTGCACGCCAGCGGAGGCTCCTGAGCCGGACTGAGCTCGACCACCGAGAGAAGCAGCCAGACTGAGCAGAAGGTCTTCATGATCCGCTCCGGAGAAGAGCTCAGTCTCGTGCTGCTGTGTGTACTGCGGAGCGCTGTTGCGCAACACGAGCGCGAGCTGACGCGTCTGAGCCGAGACCAATGCGCGCATAGCATGCCATCTGCGCTGCTGTTCCCTCCTGCTTGTGTCACTGCGCATCTGGCTTCTGTTAGTAACAATGCATTGTGTCGAGTTTATAAACCCAAAGAAGAGTGGATTTTGAGGGAATACCACTGCAACAATCCATCATCTCTACATCTACAGCAGCAGTCTCCTGCTTAGTTCACGCAGATCACAGTTCTTGCGATTTCTGTTAATTGTGTAAACGAATAATTCTGTTTTGAGTTGAATTTTAATATTAGTTTGAATTCAAATTAAAAGGTGGATTCCAGGTCCAAAAAAGACAACATTTGTAACATGTAATATATCCCCAAACAGCTGTCAACGTAAAATATATAAAGTTGTTCTTTTTAAATCACTGCTTGTAAACTGCACTGGCACAATCCTCAGAGGCTCAGAAGTGACGCACACGGAAACGCAGCGGAGAGATCAAAACAAAACAGTCACTAATTAGAAGTCCAAAACGAGGATTTGTAAAGAAGAATGTCGGAGGAGTTTGATATAAGCCAAGAGGAGACTGGTTTTCCTTTGCTAAAGTAAGGAAACTTTGCTTCCTTTGCTCCTGTTAACAAACGTTGGTTTTCACGAGACTCACCGGTGCATGCGCAGCGCTGAACTCATACGTCATGCTCCCGAAACTCCGGTGCATGCGCAGCGCTGAACTCATACGTCATGCTCCCGAAACTGCTTCTGTGTACAACTAGATTAAAGTGATTATTAAGTTTTGAATATGGATTTTTCTTACAAAAATGCATCGATTCACTACAGGAGGCCTTTGTTCACCCCCCGGAGCCGTGTGAGACATTTTTTATTTTTATGGATGGGTGCTTTTTATTTAACTTCTTTTGGACTGATGCATGCAACACCCGCTGAGTGGCATTAAACAGCTTGAAAGATCAAAGACTATTTTTTATTTCACTTCTTTTGGACTGATGCATGCAACACCCGCTGAGTGGCATTAAACAGCTTGAAAGACCAAAGACAATGTTTAATATAACTCCGACTGGATTCGTCTGAAAGAAGAAAGTCATATACACCTAGGATGCCTCGGGGGTGAGTAAAACACAGCCTAATTTAAATTTTTGGGTGAACTAACCCTTTAAACTTTGCGCATCGCATTTATATTCTGGGTTCGTCTGCTCGCCTGTATAAAGCATGCATCATCAATAATGCGTGCACTGAATTTGGCCTTTAAATATCACTGTCTTGCTACATTACTATTAATGCAAACCTCGTAAAAATAACTGGCGGTTAGTGGAGGAAAGCCTAGTTTTGCCCTCCATGTGAACGTTCCTGTAAGAGCGAAGAACGATGAATTACAAGGAAAAAAGTCAGAATTGCAAGACATAAACTCGCAATTCTAAGAAAATGTCAGAATTGAGATATATACTCAAAATTCTGTGGAAAAAGTCATAATTGTAACTAATTCTAAGAAACAAGCTTCAGAATTACTGCTGCTTACTTTAGTAACCTTCACATCAACCGAACACGACGCTCCTCGTAACACCTGAAGGCTTTGTTGGAGTGTGTGTGACGTGTGTGTAATGGAAGTGTGTTTTCAGTGGTGTGTGTGTGTGTGATCATCAGTTCTGTTTCGCAGATCATATTTGCTGCTGGAGCTCTGGCCAATCACTTCTGGCTGATGAATTTGGGTCGTTTTGTGTTTGGGTGAGCAGTGTCTGCTGATTAAAATGCATTTCATGTTTCTCTGGCTTAGATATCACTGTCTTGCTACATTACTATTAATGCAAACCTCATAAAAATAACTGGCGGTTAGTGGAGGAAAGCCTAGTTTTGCCCTCCATGTGAACGTTCCTGTAAGAGCGAAGAACGATGAATTACAAGGAAAAAAGTCAGAATTGCAAGACATAAACTCGCAATTCTAAGAAAATGTCAGAATTGAGATATATATACTCAAAATTCTGTGGAAAAAGTCATAATTGTAACTAATTCTAAGAAACAAGCTTCAGAATTACTGCTGCTTACTTTAGTAACCTTCACATCAACCGAACACGACGCTCCTCGTAACACCTGAAGGCTTTGTTGGAGTGTGTGTGACGTGTGTGTAATGGAAGTGTGTTTTCAGTGGTGTGTGTGTGTGTGATCATCAGTTCTGTTTTGCAGATCATATTTGCTGCTGGAGCTCTGGCCAATCACTTCTGGCTGATGAATTTGGGTCGTTTTGTGTTTGGGTGAGCAGTGTCTGCTGATTAAAATGCATTTCATGTTTCTCTGGCTGTGTGTGAACATGCGTGATCTGTTCAGTATCGGCGGAGAGTCGCTGGCTGTGGCTCAGAACACGTATGCGGTGAACTGGTTCAAAGGAAAGGAGCTCAATCTGGTGTTCGGCCTGCAGCTCAGCATGGCCAGAGTGGTAAGAGATGTTCATTTGTGATGCGAATGCATTCAGATTCACTGTAGAATCACTGCGACCCAGATGAGTCCAAGTGGAGAGTCATTCTTGAGTCCAGCAATGACCACTGATGCACAATGCTGGGAGAAAAGAGAATATTTCTTACTGGCCATAAAACTGCATTTTATTTTCAGAAAATATAGTACAGTTCAAAAGTCGGGGGTTAGAGGGGTGAGATGTTTTAAATTACAATTTATTTGATCAAACATACAGTAAAAATTGTGAAATATTATTATAATGTAAAACAGCTGTTTTCTGTGAATCTCTGTTAAAGTGTAATGTATTTCTGTGATGTGCAGCTGTATTTTCAGCATCATTACTCCAGTCTTCAGCGTCACATGATCTTCAGAAATCAGTATAATATGCTGAGAAACATTTCTGATTATTATCAATGTTGAAAACAGTCGTGCTGCACAATATTTGTGTGGAAACTGTGATGCATTTTATTTTTCAGGATTCACAGATGAACAGAAAGTTCAAAAGAGCAGCATTTATTTGAGAGATAAATCGTTTGTGACATTATAAATGTCTTTACTGGCACTTTTGATCAATTTAATGCATCCTTGATGAATAAAAGTAAAAAAAACAAAAACAAACTGACTTCAAACTTTTGAGCAGTAGTATAAAAAAATCTACACTTCAACTTGGCATTCTTGATTATCTTTTGGTGTTTAATTTTCCATTGTGATGAAAGTTGTGCAGTTCATCACGAGTAATAAACAAAGCTCTGTGTGTAGAGATGATCATCTTCAGTAAGAAGTTTGCTGTGAGCTCTCTGAACATGACTCTGTGAGCTGAATGTGAGGCTCTCTCTGTGTTCAGGGCAGCACGGTCAACATGAACGTCATCGGTTGGGTTTACAGCCGCATTCAGGCTGTGATGGGCTCGGCGGGACACACCACACTCGGGATAACACTCATGATCGGTGAGAGCCCTTACGAACCCTCGCAAATATCAGAGGATTCTCAGATTACTCCAGCAACTAGAAATATCATGAACACCTGATGCATTAAGCATGCATTTCTCTAGTTACGTGCGAGCTAGAAAGGGCTGTGAGTCTGTAAATTGATGGGTTATCTTTATGCGGTGGAGAAACGCTTCGTCTCTAGTACTGTGGAGTGAGATATTATCCTGCTCTCAGATGATGTCTCCGATGAGCTGCTCGACTTCTCCTGCTTCACTTCTCCTTTCGTTTGCCTTGATCTGACTTCCCCAGCCTTTCGTGAACTAAATCACTGAATGTTTCTTTTCCTCTCTGGTGCAGTGGCTCATATTTCAGGTTTAATGTCTGACAAGCGTGTTGAAACACATTACCGTATTTTCCTGAATGTAAGTTGCAGGGTTTTTAATCATCTGAAACCCAGAGCTGCTTCTGTTGCAATTCATGTCAAGCGTGCATTTATTTGTATAGTGCCTTTCACACATGCTGCTAGTTTCAGTTTCGCTTTAAATTAATTTGCTTAGGCTTGGCGTTTTTGACTCGGTGCAATTTATAGATTTATTTTCAGGATAATACGGTCGTTTATAATAAAGGTTAAAGGGATAGTTCAGCCAAAAATGAACATGCTGTCATCGTTTAATCACCTTTATTCAAACCCATTAGACTTTGGTTCATCTTTGAAACACAAATGATGATATTTAATGATGTTTTGATGAAAGTAGAGAGATGTCTGTCCTTCCATTGGAAAAACCATAAAGCTCATCAAATATGGTAAACAGAAGCTCAAATATGTTTGGATTAAACCACTCGATTCATGTGGATCACTTTTAGAATATGAACTTTTTGACGTGTCACAGTTTTTTGGTTAGCTGGATTTTGAGTGAGAAACAGAAATATCTCCGGTTTCATTATTATAAAGATCTCCGTTTGTGTTTTAAAGAATAGCCAGAGTCGGATGGGTTTGGGGTCTGTAGTTGTATATCTTGTGTTAGCTGTCAGTAATGCTGTGTGTGAATGAACGCTGTGTGGTGTTTCTCAGCGGCCTCCACGTGTCTGTTCTCCCTCACATGTGCTCTGATTCTGGGCTTCCTGGACAGAAGAGCAGAGAAGATCCTCCACAAGGAGCAAAGCAAAACCGGTGAGATGATCCAGAGCAGACGCTCGTGACGTTCTGGCTGCCATCTGTCCTGTCAAACACTGATTTAGAGAAGTGTGTGTGTGTCATGTAGGGGACGTCATCAAGCTGACAGACGTCAAGGACTTTCCCTTCTCTCTCTGGCTCATCTTCATCATCTGTGTGGCATATTACGTGGCCATCTTCCCATTCATTGGACTGGGCCAGTGAGTTTCTGTCCTGTTCATAACGAAAATCAAGTGTACAGAATTAAAAATAACAGAAGAGAGGATCATCTGAACATTCACATAATGGAGAGTGAATATGAAGGAGTGAGAGTGTGAGATGATGATGGATCATTTCTCCACACAGAGTTTTCTTCATCGAGAAGTTTGCCTTCACTACTGTCCAGGCCAGAGCCATCAACAGGTACTCACACACACAGACACACTCACACAGACATACTCTCACAGACACACACACACACACACACACATTCATACAAACACACTCACTCACACAAACACACACTCACTCACACAAACACACAGACACACTCACTCACACACACGCACGCAGACACTCACACACACGCACGCAGACACTCACACACACGCACGCACAGACACTCACTCACACGCACGCACGCACAGACACTCACTCACACACGCACGCACGCACAGACACTCACTCACACACGCACGCACGCACAGACACTCACTCACACACGCACGCACGCACAGACACTCACTCACACACGCACGCACGCACAGACACTCACTCACACACGCACGCACGCACAGACACTCACTCACACACGCACGCACGCACAGACACTCACTCACACACGCACGCACGCACAGACACTCACTCACACACGCACGCACGCACAGACACTCACTCACACACGCACGCACGCACAGACACTCACTCACACACGCACGCACGCACAGACACTCACTCACACACGCACGCACGCACAGACACTCACTCACACACGCACGCACGCACAGACACTCACTCACACACGCACGCACGCACAGACACTCACTCACACACGCACGCACGCACAGACACTCACTCACACACGCACGCACGCACAGACACTCACTCACACACGCACGCACGCACAGACACTCACTCACACACGCACGCACGCACAGACACTCACTCACACACGCACGCACGCACAGACACTCACTCACACACGCACGCACGCACAGACACTCACTCACACACGCACGCACGCACAGACACTCACTCACACACGCACGCACGCACAGACACTCACTCACACACGCACGCACGCACAGACACTCACTCACACACGCACGCACGCACAGACACTCACTCACACACGCACGCACGCACAGACACTCACTCACACACGCACGCACGCACAGACACTCACTCACACACGCACGCACGCACAGACACTCACTCACACACGCACGCACGCACAGACACTCACTCACACACGCACGCACGCACAGACACTCACTCACACACGCACGCACGCACAGACACTCACTCACACACGCACGCACGCACAGACACTCACTCACACACGCACGCACGCACAGACACTCACTCACACACGCACGCACGCACAGACACTCACTCACACACGCACGCACGCACAGACACTCACTCACACACGCACGCACGCACAGACACTCACTCACACACGCACGCACGCACAGACACTCACTCACACACGCACGCACGCACAGACACTCACTCACACACGCACGCACGCACAGACACTCACTCACACACGCACGCACGCACAGACACTCACTCACACACGCACGCACGCACAGACACTCACTCACACACGCACGCACGCACAGACACTCACTCACACACGCACGCACGCACAGACACTCACTCACACACGCACGCACGCACAGACACTCACTCACACACGCACGCACGCACAGACACTCACTCACACACGCACGCACGCACAGACACTCACTCACACACGCACGCACGCACAGACACTCACTCACACACGCACGCACGCACAGACACTCACTCACACACGCACGCACGCACAGACACTCACTCACACACGCACGCACGCACAGACACTCACTCACACACGCACGCACGCACAGACACTCACTCACACACGCACGCACGCACAGACACTCACTCACACACGCACGCACGCACAGACACTCACTCACACACGCACGCACGCACAGACACTCACTCACACACGCACGCACGCACAGACACTCACTCACACACGCACGCACGCACAGACACTCACTCACACACGCACGCACGCACAGACACTCACTCACACACGCACGCACGCACAGACACTCACTCACACACGCACGCACGCACAGACACTCACTCACACACGCACGCACGCACAGACACTCACTCACACACGCACGCACGCACAGACACTCACTCACACACGCACGCACGCACAGACACTCACTCACACACGCACGCACGCACAGACACTCACTCACACACGCACGCACGCACAGACACTCACTCACACACGCACGCACGCACAGACACTCACTCACACACGCACGCACGCACAGACACTCACTCACACACGCACGCACGCACAGACACTCACACACACGCACGCACAGACACTCACTCACACACACGCACGCACGCACAGACACTCACACACGCACGCACAGACACTCACACACGCACGCACTCACTCACACAAACACACAGACACACTCACTCACACACACGCACGCACAGACACTCACACACACGCACGCACAGACACTCACTCACACACAATGAGATTGTGCATGTAAACACTCAATTACACTACTGTTCAAAACTTCAGTAAATGTCAGTAAGGATTTTTTTTTTTATAATAT